>NC_141876.1:566097410-566399262 GCF_056163025.1 Triticum urartu
AATTACCCAATTGTATCATCGTACATGAACTGTCGTATTCTCTAGGACTGGTGAAGAATCTCCCTCTTCGGAGCATCGCATAACCGGTTGAAAGAAGAATGAGCATAATCTGCAAGATGTAAAACACAGGTAGCACAATTTGTGTGTAGTTTCTGTATCATATACTCCTTGAGTATAAGATCTGAAAGGAGAAAAGCGCTACTTGCATGGTTGATATAGGACTACCTTGCACAACATGGGCCAGCTCGGTCAGGCAGTGGGCAACGTACATGACCCTGACATTGCGTACATGCGGCGAGACCTGTTTCAGAGTTTCCAACGGGTTCTCCCTGAACAATATCATCCACTTCTTGAGTGTCAAGTAAATCTGCCACCATATATGTTTAACATTAGACCACATTATAGAGTTTCTGTACTTCCACATGCGATGGAGTATTAAAATATAGGGTATGTCCCGCTCGACTGTAAATACATTTTGTGTTTAGTTAAAAGAAAGTCACGATGTCATGGTAAAAATATAAACCCAAAGATGTAAAAAATTATAGGAGATCCCTGAGGAGGGCCCTGATGTCATCCATGATGCACACGGGGGCTACCTCCTTCAGCTAGTAGGACACACGTCTTCGCTCGCCTTGCTGCACACTCCACCAACCAAGCCTTAAATACTTGACAAGGCTACTAGCTTAGCCCAGTATAGGGCTACACTTAGGGCCATCGTCACGACGACCAGGGAGGCACGAGGCAAGACGGGACAACGACCATAAATAAAGACATGAGGGCGATGTGGCGCCTCCCGTTCGACGCAGTGTCAGGTTATCTCCCGACTGATCAACAGAGGCAAGTGGGCAAAGTGCGACGAATATCCTCCTTTGTACAATGTACTGTATTTATTAACATGACCAAGGGTGGTACCCCTGGATCTATATAAGGGGAGGGCCGTGGTTGAATAGAGGACAACTTTTGCATACTCTAGCAACCCCACTCCCTCATAGGAGCACCAGTAGAGGAGAGAAGGTAGAGAGAGAAGATAGAAAGGTGTTTAGGCACTCTAGCCAGTGCCCCGACCACCTCCTATGACACCCTGGCCACCTCTTTTGTACACCCAAACACTTCTATCCTTGAGTTTATATGAAATTAGATAATGCCCTGCGCGTTTATGAGGACTTTTTTTCATAAATATTCCGAGGAAGGCCAGGATCCAAACTTATGTGCCAAATCTCTACATGTGACTTGCACATTCTACAACACCGACAATCTACATTTACATAAGGTCAAGAGGCCAACATATGCATCACAATAGAGGTTTACAGAAAAAGTATGGATGATATATTTGTACTTTTGTATGACTCAAAACACATAGAAGTATGAGAATGTTTCTCATTTACAACAGGGTGATGTTTATTAAGGGGGATGTGGATATGGTCCGGGCAAGAATTCTATGTTGGAGATTAGAATTTTATCAATTCAACATGTACGATATGATTTCTCACATACATTTGCACGGATCATAGGTGCTTTTTTTAAACAAAAGGTTATCCGACCTCTGCATCATCATGATACATGAATAGTAGGTGTGCACCCATCGTTAAAGTGAAGTGTGCAAAATTACCCAATTGTATCATCGTACATGAACTGTCGTATTCTTTAGGATTGGTGAAGAATCACCCTCTTCGGAGCATCGCATAACCGGTTGAAAGAAGAATGAGCATAATCTGCAAGATGTAAAACACAGGTAGCACAATTTGTGTGTAGTTTCTGTATCATATACTCCTTGAGTATAAGATCTGAAAGGAGAAAAGTGCTACTTGCATGGTTGATAAAGGACTACCTTGCACAACATGGGCCAGCTCGGTCAGGCAGTGGGCAACGTACATGACCCTGACATTGCGTACATGCGGCGAGACCAGGGAAGTCGTGGCAGCAGCGAGACGGCGGTCAACAATGTGCGGAGCAAGTAGCAAGGGATCATTGGCTCCGGTGGCGATGATAGGCGGCACTCGTGAGACAACCAACGACAATGCATTAAGCAAACAGTAATGGATCGCCGTCTCTCATGGCGATGATACACATCAGCGGTTGTGCGTCGCCTGATGACGACATGCAGAGCAAGCAGCAAGGTATCACTGCTCGCATCATATTTAAACTCTGATTGTGAATGGTTGAGAAGGGGAAAAGACAAACAACCACGGATATCCATAACTCTTGGACTTCGGACCTACCTTTTGTGCCCCGCATCCTATTAAAGTGCCTCAGTTGAAGTCAATGGGTTACTCTCCTTTCTTACTCCCTCTGTTTTTACTTAGTTGTATTAGCTTTGGTCGAAGTCAAGCTTTGCATACTTTGTCAAAGCTTATAAAAAAATGCTAACATATACAATAACAAACCAATATTATTAGATTTATTGTTGAATGTACTTTTACATCATATACATTTGTTATAATAAATGTTTATATTGTTTTCTATAAACTTGGTCAAATTTTATGAAGTTTGACTTCAGTCAAATCTAATATGCAGACTAAATAAAAATGGAGAGAGTATTTTAGTGGCTGTCAATGTCAGATATCATAAATAATATTACACCATCCGTTTCTTTTTAGTCTATATATAATATTTGATCAAAGTCAAACTTTGTAAGTTTGACCAACTTTATTGGAACATCTACAATACTAAAGTTATATGGTATGAAAGTTAGTTTCAGGATGCATCTAACAATATTGATTTCATATTGTGAATCTTTATGTTTTTTCTATAAACTTAGTCAAGGTTGACAAAGTTTGACTTTGACCAAATCTGATATGCAGACTAAAAAGAAATGGAGGGAGTACCACATTAGGATTGAGTTGATTTGTTCTTATATTTTCCAGTAAGCCCTATGATATTTTACAACCCATCACACACCCTTAGATGTCATGCTATGTAGATAAAGGTTATTTCTAATTACTTGCAAGACTACGACCGAGTATATCATGTGGAATATCTTGTTCCTATGATTAGGATGAACCGTTGCAACATCTCGCAATAAATAATTGTGCAAGAAAATTATGATCATCGCAATAATATTAGGTCTTGGAACCATGACTTATTACATAATCAGTTTATTCACTCTACATAAAGCAATGGACTCACACAAACACATTCATATTGGATACTACATTATATGAAAGGCGTGCATGCATCCCTAATCGATCACACCCTTAGCTGCACGTGGGGCTCTACACGAAGTTGCTAACCGGAAATGACTGGTCGAATGTGGCTGCATGCTCACTACCAGTAAACCTGAGCTTGTCACCGACGCGTTGAACCGTGTGGAATGCAAGAAAATCCCACTCAAACTGGATCCTCACGCCGCCCAGTTGAGTTATGGATCCGGGCCGGATAACCCCATTGACTATGCTGTCAAACCGAATCTTGTGTGATCCACCGGCAACCGTAACGTTGAAGTCGCACGAGGCGGGGAGGGTCACCTCAACGGCGCCCCCATGGTTCACGTACGACTTCACACCCTGAGGCAGGAGAGCCCGCGGGAAGTTGTTTTTCTCCAAAAGGTCGTACGCTGTGTCGGAGGTGGCCGCTTGGAGGATGGAAGCTATGAAGACGATGAGGAGCAGATGCTGGTTGGCCATGGCTAGCTAATTGTTGCTGCTTACAAATTGTATCAAGGAATATGAGGAACTGGGAAGTGCATGTAGACTGAGGCCCTGACCACGTATTATATATGCTGCCCAACGAAATCAAAGTCAATCGTACTTTAATTTCCTTTATTTTGTTCCTAATTATCATTCCATCAACTGCCTCATCAAATATGCTAAATATATCATCCCATTAAATCATATTTATTTCTGGCCTAGAACATTCTATAGTTAATGGTTTTGCCAAAACGTTCATCAAATCTGCATAATCAATACGTACCATAAAATGAGATTGAAAACATATCCTACATACCTAAATAGTTTATCCTCGTTATTTCTATTATCTTAACATGCACACATGTCACATCATCAACGATCTAGCACAATATGCATGAGAATTATTTTTTTATTATGGATTGACCCTCATTAATTCTATTTATTTCAACATATACATATAAGCCATGCACATATGCCACCTCATCGAAGGCCCACCCAACATGCAAGGAAAAAAACCATTATATTATTTTACTACCTATATTGGACAAATATTTTTCAACTATAAAAATATATAATATGTTTTTTATGTTTTTCTCATATACTATTAATTCAAATGTTTCCTTGAACCAAATATTTTTGGAATATATTACAACACTAGTTTCATTTCCTCCTCAAAGCCTGATTCGTTAATACTCTGCACGAAGTCGGCGGTTGTGCAAACCACCTCCAATATCATGGACAACACATGTGATTTCGTCCCACTTTCTATACCCTTCTTGCCACACGCAGTTTCATACGAATAACCACCTTCATTTTTTATGTTCATTTTATCAAGCATCCAACTGTTCTTCTATACAAAATAGTGTCTTTCTTGCAGCTTTGGAAGCTACTGGCAAAACCACAAGACAGAGGACGCGTGCAGGAGCTCGTAACAAAGGTGCGAGCAAGGTGCACTGAGATGCGCCGACCACCGTAGGGGACATCACCGGCTCATCACCGCCCCTCGCTACCTCGATAGCCCATTTCCTTCTTGTTGTTGGCTTGTCAGCGCTGCGCCGCTGTGATTCTGCCTGTAGGATTGTATCTTTTGCTTTTAACTTTGTTGTTCGGATCATTGAACTTGTGGATTTGTAAGAGCATCTCCAACAGGCGCGCTAAACAGGCGCCGCGCCGTAAATATACCTAGTTTAGCGCGCGCGCAACCCGACGGATGGCTCCAGCGGGCACGCAATAACCACTCGCGTGGTATAAGGACTTGGGCACGCGGTAGGAAGCGCTACCTCGCGCGGTGTATTTGCGGCGCCCGCTTTCGCACGCGGCACACTCGAGCGCTCGCACTGTGCTCTGTCTTCTCCCCCTCCAAGGCCCCGCGTGCCCCGGCACCGGCACGCGCACCCCATGGACGCACGTGCCGGCACCCCGCTCACCCCGTCCTATTCGCGCGACCCCCCGTCATCGCCGCCGCAAACCCTAGCCCGGGTGGCGTTGGCCTCGCCTCCGCCAGAGCTCCTCCGACCATCAGCCTCGCGCGCGGCCTCTTCATGCCGCCGCGGATGACCTCGGCGGCGGGTGGCGTCGCGCCGGCGCTGGCCCAAGCCGCCGCCCCTCCTCCTCAAAGCTCCCTAATGCGGCGCAGCCAAAGAAGGGCAAGACATCGGCGAAGAAAAACAAGGCGGCGGACGGCTCCGGCACCTCCAAGGCGAGGAGGAAGAAGCTTGCGGGGCGTGCGACGGGCGCGGCGGCTACCGAAGCGCCGGCGAGCTCACTCGTTGAGCCGGCGACCGGCGCGCACAACATGTTCGACGAAATGCCTCCAAGGTAAAAAAATCCAACTTTTCATTTTTTTGTTATTTTTTGAATGCATTCACATATAGATAGCTTATTTGCATTGTTCAAAAAACTTTGTAGTCTCAATGATGATGCATACATGTCAACGATGGGTGTTGGCTCCAACAATTCACATTGGTCTCAAACCAATGACATGCATTTCAAAAACCATGAGTTAGAGGTGGACGAGGAGGGTGAGGGCATTGTCGACGCACCGAAAGGAAGAGCGGGCAATTACAGCAACGCCGATGACATCTTACTATGCAATACTTGGTTGCAAGTGTCGAGGGATCCATCCGTTGGAGGTGATCAAAGTAGAGATGCTTATTGGCTTCGGATGAAGGAACACTTTGATGTTCGCAACATGAGTGGAATTGACCGCTCCGACCGATCACTTAGGTCCCGGTATGGCCACCATGGGAGGTATGAATTTTGCTTCTCTCATGGGAGGCATGGATGCACCTCCGGCCGCCATGGGCGGAATGTCTTTCGATGTGCCTTCTCGCACACATTCCCATGAAGATGCCGTTGAAGATCTTGCCAACACCATCGGAGCTTCACGTGATGCGGTGCGCGATGAAGAGAGGGAGGAAGATTCATCTTCGGAGGCGGAAGAATCGTCTTCCGAAGATGAGGACGAGGACGAAAACGAGGAGGAGGAATGATGTGTCTTTCATTTGTGTATTGAACTTGATTTGCATTTTGAACTTGGTTGGATGAACTTGTGGTCATGATTTTGAACTTATGGGCATGAACTTTTCTTCATCAACTTGTTTGTGTGAAATTTTATTGTGTTGAAAATGTTCATCAACTTGATTTTGTGTTGAAAATGCCATATGCAATGCACCGGCGAGACGCGCGCGCTGCATTTTTGCACGCTGCTGGATCGGCGCGCACGCGCTGCATTTTAGCGCGGCTGCTGGAGCCAGCGCTGCGCGCCGCGCCAAACCAGGTGATAGGCGCGCGCTAAAGCTGTTTTTTGCGTGTGGCGCGTTCGGCGCCTGTTGGAGATGCTCTAAGGGCCTCAATTTAAGGCCGAGCAAGCGCCTCCTTTCTAAAAGAAGATGTTAGGGGTATAAATGTTTTCTTTAGGAACTCTCCCCGGTTAATGATAGTCAGATGAAACACTCCTCAATTTTTTTATTACTTAACTAGTCACGTGAATGAAATTGAAAGTAAACATTCAAATAAACATAGGCATACATCATTCATTTGCACAAAGCTTTGCATCTCATAATAGACCTGCATATTGAATTGAAATTTCAGAGCAACATTCATTTACGCACTTCACAGCCAACATATGAAACATATGCAAAAACCTAAAAATGAATCAAGGGAAAACATCAACATCCCCAACAGTTTGATCCTTTATGTTGGCTTGGGTACCAATGAGGGTTCTCTTCTCTTCAAATAATGTTGTGCAGTGCAACTAAAACATAAAACACCCACAAGAAAGAAATATTTCATTTAGATATACTTGAGTTTTACATCGGTATGCGGTGCATAGAATGATTATCTCCGCATTGTGGAGATCATCTCTTTCAGGATGCCTACTTAGGCCAGCACAGACTCATACCTAACATCTCGGTCAAAATTTCCAAAATGTTATAGCATGAACTCCCAGACCGTCAGAGAGGCTCAGTACCCATATCCAAAATGAAGAGTGCGGAGGAGCATGTGCCTACCTCTCCACCTTCCGCTTCTATTAAAAAAATTGTGCAATGCAACTAAACTAAAAACAACTCCAAGCAATATATTTAATTTAGATCTTGTTGGGTTATGATACGTCTCCAACGTATTTATAATTTTTTATTGTTCCATACTATTATAATTGTTGGGTCATGAGCCGAAAGCAAGCCATCGAGCGTGGCAGTGTTGGATTGGATGATATTGTTGACCACTTGAAGGAGGTTCTCATCGTGATCCTTGAAGATCCGGTCCAGACCTACGGTGCAATATGCTCGTTGAAGCGCATACATGCTGCACCCTTCCTCAGACGACTTGTCCATCGCCTCCGCTCATCGCCGATCACGCCACCGCGTCCAGTGATGGTGTCGTGGCAACTCTAGGACCACTGAATCTTATACCAACCGTGAGCAACTCCCTCGATCAAGAGGAATTGCTAGGGATTAGAATTTGAAATTGCGGAAATTGGTTTGTTAACTAGCCGCCCGTCCACCATCATAGCTACACGATTACACCGCCTGATGCCATCATCCAAATCCCAGCCAGGAGATAAGAGAGAAGTATAATGCCTATTTAAACTAGCGATCACTAACATAGTAGAAGGGCCTGCTCATAGTTCATCAACCATCGCGTTGGGTTAATCTCGAGCCTAGGCTGCGGTTAGAGCATAAAAATTGTATGCGATATTGAGTCCATCACACACAGTTAGAACATACAAACTATGTGCAATAGGAAGGGTCCATCACATACGGTTATAATTAACAGTCGTGTGCTCGGATGGGTTGGCGATTGGGGTGCCAATGCACACTCTTTCAAAACCGTGTGCGATGAATGGGCTCGACTAGGTCTAAAATAAGTGCTACATTATACAATTACTCATTTTTTACAAGTAAACATAGCACCAGACATAATTCACAATCGGACAACCCATCGCACACCCTACGATGTTTTGTTCTGTCATTTCTCTACTAGTGGACGAAAGGCACTCGGCTTACGTCGGTATGCCGACCGACATGATGTACCCTGAGTGCGTTACGCTGAGTGTCAAACCCGTCGAGGTGAAATCAGCCTGTGCTAGGTGGTCTGCACACTCAGCTTAATATACTTTCTTTAAAATAGCCGCTGTGTCAAAAAAGTTGTCAGTTAGGTCACTTTGGGCAAACAAAAAGTGTCCAAAAGATGCCCTATATACCCATATGTTGCAAAAGAAAATTACCCAAAATTTTCTTACACATATCTAGCAGCTGCGCTGAAACCAAAAACAATGCAGCAGGAACCCAACCACTCGTGATGAGACTACCCCACCGCCGACGGTCGCCACACCTACTCTGACCGACTGTCGCAGCGCATGCCGCCGCCGCGACTCAATCGGCCGTTCTCAGCCCTGCCACCACCCTGCCGTCTGGGATGTCTGCTACCAAATCTTGGGCCGCCGCATCCGATTCCACCGATTCTGGCCATAGAAAGTTTATGTAGCTACCGGGACATCCCCCTTCAGTATTTTGGCTAATTTTGATCTTTTGTTATGGATCACAAGAAAATATTATTATCGTCCATGTTGCTGAATGGGAATTACTGTTGGAAATATGAGCAATTTACCAAATGGTTTTATTAACATAAATACTAGATAAAGCGTGACTAATATAATAGAGATAAAACAAGTCATGCTTTCTGACAGAGAGAAGGTAAGTAGCTTCTGCATATATGAACCGTAGCCTAGCATATCTATAGCAGACAGTAGAACTAGTTGCATATATGAAGTAGAACCTAACATATCTAGAGCAAGTACTAGTACGAGAAACTATGGCAGGACATCTAACAAAAAGAAGAACACGTACGGGACAGCAGTAGCAGTAGCACTGGACTTGGGGTCATTGTCCTCGCCAGCCATGTTGTCGAGGAGGTTGTCGACGTCGGGGAAGTAGTCGTCGGAGTCCAGGGCGTCCCTGACGAAGGAGTCAGTCTGTAGTCGCGCAGAGCGCTCCCCAAAAACCTTATCACCCTTCTCCCGTACAGGACTCAAAGAGGTGCGGTTTCCGAGGCCTACTGTCCCGACGTGCGGTGCACGCCGCAAGCCGGGATGAGGAAGATAGCAGCAGCTCCGAGATGGAACCAATGGCGAGAGGAAGGAGAAGTTCTGGTGCGTCTCTCTGGGAGGAGCGACCTCCCTTTTATAGGCGCAAGAGAAGGAGGCGAGAGGGCAGCGACGGAAGGCGAAATGAAGAGACAGAGGTGAAGCGAACAGCCAGCAGCCAAAGGGCTGCGCCGTTCGCATTCGAACTCCACTTTCACAAAAATCTTTTCAGCTTCCGTGTGACCTTTCGTATACCCGTAGTGCATGGCAAAAATTTAGATATCGGCTCGGCTCATTCCCGCAACCCGCGGCACAGCGCGTCATGACGAGGCGTGGCATGGCGTGGCGTGGCGAGGCGGGCGGTGGAGGAGGAGCGCGCGTGGATATCCCTCTTGTTCTCATGCTTGTACAAGTGGGGAAAGAACCTCCCTTATAAGGAGGTCCAACTCCTACTAAACTAGCAATGTGGGACTAAACTTTAGTAGTATCCCTTGCCTTACACAAATGGGCTAAGTGGGCCTCTAGGATTTATTAGGAATTTCTAAAATAGTTATTGGGCTGCCCAAAATAAACTAAATTCCAGCAATCCCCCACCAGATCCCAGAGGCACACAAAAATTTGCCTTTGGTTCCAAAACACTGTTTTATATACCGGTACTGCAGTGGAGACTGTTAAGTTGAACTTTCACCTAGAACTCTATGCTACACTAGTAAGCAACTTGAACAGTGGACTGGGCCTTGAAGTGCAAGTTTTCTACGAATCTAGCTTCACATAAAGCCTTGACCGATACGTGGCTACCGTGGGTCTTCCCCGCGGCTGGAGCTTATGCGTCATACTCCGTGACCTTTCATGAGTTTACTAGAGAGAACCCTACTCTCATTGATTGCGACGTTTGACAATCAGACTCATATAGGTGTGTTCTTCAAAAGATGTTCTGCAGGATAACATCTCTGCTTAAATAAGCCACTTAGAACACATTAAGGTATACATCAACCTGCCATGCAGATTAGAAGAGTATTTCATCTTCATGGAGTGGTATTGTGAATAGTAAGGATACTCTCCTCTCAGTTGACCAACAGCTTGTCTTCCACATCTAATTCACGGGATCTCCGATCACAAAGAATAGGTTACCACTATGAACAACTCATATTGTGGGTCTCATACCCATCTCCCTCGATGCATTATCTATCACATTACGTGATAGACCCTTAGTAAAAGGATCTGCCAGATTTTTAGACGTTTGGATATAATCCAACGCAATAACTCCGGAGTTTTTCATTTTCCTGACAGACTTTAACCTTCTCTGAACGTGTCTTGATGACTTCATGTTATCCTTTGAGCTGCTCACTTTCGTGATCACAGTTTGATTGTCGCAGTTCATAAGGACACCCGGTACAGGTTTCTCAACAACCGGCAAGTCATTCAAGAGCCGGCGAAGCCAATCTGCTTCAACCGTAGCTGTATCTAGTGTTGTGAGTTCTGCTTCCATTGTTGACCTCATTAAGATGGTCTGCTTGCAAGACTTCCAAGAAACAGCGCCACCTCCATGAGTGAATACATAACCGCTCGTGGCCTTTATCTCATCAGCATCTGAGATCCAGTTTGAGTAACTATACCCTTCAAGCACCTTTGGATGCCCGGTGTAGTGAATTCCATAATTTGTAGTGCCTTTCAAATAACGCAAAACTCTCTCTAGAGCTTTCCAATGCACATCTCCTGGTTTTGAGACAAACCGACTCAGTTTGCTAACAGCAAAAGAGATGTCAGGTCTTGTAGCACTTGCTAAGTACATAAGCGAGCCAATAATCTGAGAATATTTCAATTGATCTCTAGCAATTCTTCGATTCTTTCAAAGTAACACACTCACATCATATGGTGTTGGAGAGGGCTTGCAGTCACTATAGCCAAAGCGACTCAAGATCTTTTCCACATAGTGAGATTGAAGCAATGTAATCCCACCATCATCGTCTCTCAACAACTTACTGTTCAGAATGACATCAGCCACTCCTAAATCCTTCATCTCAAAACAGCGAGATAGGAAATTCTTGACCTCCTTAATAACATTTAGATTTGTTCCAAAAATCAATATGTCATCAACATACAAGCAAAGGATAACTCCCTCGCCCCCACCATGGCGATAGTACACACATTTGTCAGCTTCGTTTACAACAAAGCCTGCGGCTGTTAAAGTTCTTTCAAACTTCTCATGCCACTGTTTGGGTGCTTGCTTGAGTCCATACAAAGACTTCAGCAACTTGCACACTTTTCCTTCCTGACCATCTAGTACAAACCCATCTGGTTGTTCCATATAAATTTCCTCGTCCAACTCTCCATTTAGGAAAGCAGTCTTAACATCCATTTGATGAACGAGAAGACCATGTGAGGCAGCTAGTGAAAGTAGAACTCGAATAGTGGTCAGTCGAGCCACAGGTGAGTAAGTATCAAAGAAGTCTTCACCTTCCTTTTGGGTATAACCCTTAGCCACGAGCCGAGCCTTGTACTTTTCAATAGTACCATCAGGACTAAGCTTCTTCTTGAATACCCATTTGCATCCTATAGGTTTGCACCCATAAGGACGATTAGTTATCTCCCAAGTTTCATTCGCTAAGATGGAATCCATCTCGCTATGAACCGCTTCCTTCCAGTAGTCAGCATCTTCAGATGCATAAGCCTCTGAAATAGAACTGGGAGTGTCATCTATGAGATACACAAGAAAATCATCACCAAAGGAATTTCCAGTCCTCTGTCTCTTGCTCCTAATAGGAACTTCATTGTTCTCCTCCACATGACTTTCAAATTGTTCCATCGAAATGGCAGGTTCGGTAATTGTAACTGATTCCTAATTTGATGAACTAGGCATCTCCTGATTAGATGAGGTAGCCATATCCTTCATGGGAAAGATATCTTCAAAGAAAGTTGCATCATTCGACTCCATGATCGTACCGACATGTATGTCAGGTACCTCAGATTTTACAACCAAGAATCTATAGCCAACGCTATGAAAAGCATATCCCAGGAAAACACAATCCACAGTCTTTGGTCCAAGCTTCCGCTTGTTTGGAATTGGAACATTGACTTTCGCCAAACAGCCCCATGTTCGTAGATAAGAGAGTTTTAACCTTTTCTTCTCCCATTCCTCGAATGGAGTTATCTCTTTGTTCTTTGTGGGAACTCATTTTAGGACATGACATGCAGTCTATATCGCCTCCCCCCACCATGCCTTGGAGAGACCCGAAGTGTCTAACATGGCGTTAACCAAATCTGTTAGAGTACGGTTCTTTCTTTCGGCCACCCCATTTGACTAAGGTGAATAGGGAGGTGTACTCTCATGGATTATACCATGTTCCACACAAAAAGCATCAAATTCATTGGAAAAATACTCTCCACCACGGTCGGACCTAAGCCTCTTGATTTTTCGGTCAAGTTGGTTTTCCACTTCAGCTTTATAGATCTTGAAAAAGTTAAAAGCCTCATCCTTAGATTTCAGAAGATACACACGACAGTATCTAGTGGAGTCATCAATTAACGTCATGAAATATTTCTTTCCACCTTTTGTCAAAACACCATTCATTTCACATAGATCTGAATGTATGAGCTCTAGTGGTGCAAGATTTCTTGTTTCCATAGTCGTGTGAGACTTACGAGGATGCTTAGCTTGCACACACACTTACCACTTAGATCCCTTGACAGTGGTGAAACTAGGGATTAAGTTCAACTTCACTAGTCGCGACATGCAACCAAAGTTAACATGACAAAGACGTGAATGCCACACAATTGATTCACTATTGTTGCAAATATGATTAACAACTTTATTGCAAACGTCTGATAAGGATAAACGAAACAGGCCTCCTGACTCATGGCCTTTACCAACAAAGGTTCCATACTTGGATATTACAAATTTATTCGACTCAAAGACAAGCTTGTAGCCATCTCTACACAGAAGAGATCCGCTAACAAGATTTTTATTGACGGCGGGGACATAATGCACGTTCTTCAGCCGCACGATCTTCCCCGAAGTAAACTTTAGATCGACCGTGCCAACACCACGAACAGAAGCACTTGAACCATTGCCCATCAGCATGGTTGAAGTCCCTGCGGTCTGATAAGACGAAAACATGGAAATATCACCGCATACATGCACATTAGCACCCGTGTCAATCAACCAATCAGGAGAATGACATACTAAAAGAATAGTGGGAAATATACCATACCCAGCATCCTTCATGTCAGTGTCTCCAATGACAACATTAGCGGTCTTGCTGCCTTTCCTAGGATGACGCTTGTCATAGCGATTAGGGCAACTAGGAGCCCAATGATCAGGATCCCCACACACATGACAGACACCTTTCTTCTTGTCATTCTTCTTCTTGAAGTTCTTGTGCTGGACAGTCTTGTTCTTCCCATCAAACTTTGCTTTACCATCAAACTTGCCCTTGTTCTTGAACTTGTGGGGCTGGAAGTTCTGCTTCTGTACCACATTGGCACTAGATCCTCCCTCAATACCTGGACAGCCTTGTTCTTCCCATCAAACTTTTCTTCCACATCAAGAGTGCCAATGAGATCCGGGACGGAAAACTCCTGCCTCTTATGCTTCAGCAAGGTAGCAAAGTTCCTCCATGAAGGAGGAAGCTTAGTGATGATACCTCCGGCAACAAACTTGTCCGATAGCATACAACCGAAGTGCTCAAGTTCTCTAACAAATGACTGTATCTCATGAGCTTGCTCAACCATGGAGCGCTCTTCAGTCATCCTGTAATCATAGAATTGCTCCATGATGTACAGCTCAGTGCCAGCATCCGAGACCCCAAACTTGGCCTCGAGTGCATTCCACATATCTTTTCCATTATCAATTCATGCATAAGCATCAACTATGTTCTCACCAAGAACACTCAAGAGAGCAGCCTTAAACAAAGTATCCATTTTCTGAAAGGCTTGTGCCTGTTGAGCATCAAGCTCCCCTTCAGGTTTGCCGAGAGTGGCGTCATAGCAACTCACGGTTTGAAACCATAAGACTGCTCTCACGCACCACCTCTTATAGTGGATACCCTCAAACATAGGAGGTCTCATGGAAGTAGCAAAACCACTTGTGGTAAATTGCCCATTATAAGGTTTTTGGATTGTTGGAAATATGAGAAATTTACCAAATGATTTTATTAACAGAAATACTAGATAAAGCATGACTAATATAATAGAGATAAAACAAGTCATGCTTTCTGACAGAGAGAAGGTAAATAGCTTCTGCATATATGAACCGTAGCCTAGCATATCTATAGCAGACAGTAGAACTAGTTGCATATATGAAGTAGAACCTAACATATCTAGAGCAAGTACTAGTACGAGAAACTGTGGCAGGACATCTAACAGAAAGAAGAACACGTACGGGACAACAGCAGCAGTAGCACTGGACTTGGGGTCGGTGTCCGCGCCAGCCATGTCGTCGAGGAGGTTGTCGACGCGGGGAAGTAGTCGTCGGAGTCCGGGTGTCCGTGACGAAGGAGTCAGTCAGTAGTCGCGCAGAGAGCTCCCCAAAAACCTTATCACCCTTCTCCCGTACAGGACTCAAAGAGGTGCGGTTTCGGAGGCCTACTGTCCCGATGTGCGGTGCACGCCGCAAGCCGGGATGAGGAAGACATCAACAGCTCCGAGATGGAACCGATGGCGAGAGGAAGGAGAAGTTCTGGTGCGTCTCTCTGGGAGGAGCGACCTCCCTTTTATAGGCGCAAGAGAAGGAGGCGAGAGGGCAGCGACGGAAGGTGAGGCGAAGAGACGGAGGCGAAGCGAACAGCCAGCAGCCGAAGGGCTGCACCGTTCGCATTCGAACTCCACTTTCGCAAAAATCTTTTCAGCTTCCGTGTGACCTTTCATATACCCATAGTGCGTGGCAAAAATTTAGATATCGGCTCGGCTCATTCCCGCAACCCGCGGCGCGGCTCATGGCGAGGCGTGGCGTGGCGAGGCGTGGCGTGGCGAGGCGGGCGGCGGCGGAGGAGCGCGCGTGGATATCCCTCTTGTTTTCATACTCGTACAAGTGGGGAAAGAACCTCCCTTATAAGGAGGTCCAACTCCCACTAAACTAGCAATGTGGGATTAAACTTTAGTAGTATCCCTTGCCTTGCACAAATGAGCTAAGTGGGCCTCTAGGATTTATTAGGAATTTCTGAAATAGTTATTGGGCTGCCCAAAATAAACTAAATTCCAGTAAACTAAATTCCAGCAATTACTACTTGGGGATTTGCTCACTGAATATTGGAATATACTTACTTTATGCATGCCGTCAAATATAGCTGATCCCCTAAAAGAACAAAGATTGCTGATGTTTTTTCCATGATTTTCAGCAATGTTATCTTTTTTAGAGAAATGCAGTGATTATTTCTAGAGAACATTCTACAAATCAACTAAATAAGAGTCTAGGCATTTATTAGGCTGGCCATAATGGCGAGTATCATATATTAGTATAATGCATATGATACTAGTGTATGATACTATTATATGTTAGTATCATAGCTAACATCATTTATTGCCATGCATTACACATAGTAGCACATCATTCAATATGATACGGTATCATGATACGATACTCAACCCTCTTTTTCTTCATTTAATTCTATGCCACCTCATCAAATTTGTCTAGTTGACATACATGAAACTACCTATGATACTACCATTACGACCAGCCTTAACATGTAGAACTTACAATGCATGGGGAATGAAAGATCAAATATACCTTGCCCTCCTTTCTTATTTTAGTGGTTGTTAATGTCAAATATCATAAAGAATATTACTCCCTCCGTTCCTAATTATAAGTCTTTTTCGAGATTTCAAATGGACTACCATATACGAACGTATATAGACATATTTCAGAGTCTAGATTCACTTATTTTGCATTGCATGTAGTCACCTGTTGAAATCTCTAGAAAGACCTATATTTAGGAACGGAGGAAGTACACATTAGGACTGAGTTGTTTTGCTCTTCTACTTTCCAGTAAGCCCTGTGATATTTTACAACCCATCGGACACCCTTGGATCTGATGGTATGTGAGTGTTTGACAAAAAACTACCACTTTAGGGGTATCCGTCCCACAAAACTACCACTTTTTAAAAAGTGACCGAAAACTACCAAAATTTCTTAACTTTGTGACTAGAAACTACCAGTTTCAGATAATTGCGAATTTAAACGATTTAAACACGTTTATGACATGCGGGACCCACTCGTCAGGGCTGACGTGTCAGCAAAATCAACTCCATTCAATTTGACCATCAAATTGACCGTTATTACAGGCAGGGCCCACACGTGAGCGCCTACATTCTTCTTCCTCCTCTTTTCTCTCTCTTAGGCATTTCAACGAACACCAGTGTTTATGCCAGCGTGATGGAACAAAGCGTGGACACCGTCGAGAACGCGAAGCTGAGAGCAACTCCAACGGGCCGAACCAAACGGACGGCGATTTCGTCCGCTTTTTGTCTGTTTGGGTCGGCCAGACGGACACGGATGCCGGATTCCGCATTTGGGTCAGCGCGTGCGCCCAACGCTGGCCTGAGACCCATTTTGACGGCGCCAAAAAATGAACGCATGCATATTAAAAAAAGAGAAACAACATTAATTAAACATTAAAGCTGGCCACGAAGGCCGGCGAGAGTCCACGCGCCTGCATTTGCATTTAAAAAATTAAAACAACCTAAACTACGAGGCGGCGTGCTGCCCTAGGCGTCGTCGTCGTCCTCGGGGTCCGTGAGGTCGATGAGCGTCGGCGCCGGCCCGGCCCAGGGGAACGTCGTGTTCCAGAGTGCCGTCATGTCGGGCTGTGTCGGTGCAGGCAGTGCCGGGGGGTGTGCGGCCGCCTGTGCAGCCGTGGCCTGGCGCGCCTCCTCCTCGGCCTCGCGCTGCTCCTCCTCGAGGTCGCGCTCGAGCATCTCCTCGTACTCGTCGCGACGGCGCTCCTCTGCCAGCCGGCGCTGGCGCCACATCTCGAGGTAAGGGGTGGCGGGGGACTTGCCCTTGGCCTTGCTGCCGCTGGCGCCGGAGAAGAGGCCCATCTCGTTGTGGTTGTGGTGGCTAGGGTTTGCCGGCGACGAGGGAGCAAAGGTGGACAGATGTGGACGGCGAGTTTGGATGAGGACGGCCCCGCCGCACGGTCGGCATAAAAAAGGACGAGCGCCATCGCTGATGCGTGGGCCCGTCATCATAAATTAAGCTGACCGTGTGGGCAGCGGGTAGTTGGACGGCCGCCATGTGGGGTCGCGGCGGATAGCGAGAAGGCGCGCGAAGCGTCCGTTCGGTGTCCGCGCCGACGCATTTGGGGCACAAATTTGGGCCGCAAATGCGTCGGCGCGGACATGACGCGGACGTGATTTGGGTTTGGGTCGGCGCGTTAGGCCGCCACTTTTGTCCGCGCTGACCCAAACGGACGCAGGCGGACGAAATGGGTCGGCCCTTTGGAGTTGCTCTGACTGCCGGCCGTGAGAGTGAGCGACGAAGAGGCCGCCGCGGCTGCATTCAACACAGACGCGATGGAAGTCCGAGCATGGCGCCGTGCCTGCCTCCTGGTCAATAGCAGAGGCACCTCCACGAGCGCCACGCTCGCTGTCGGAGGACGAGGTGTGTGTGCGGGTCATCACGCTCTATGTCGACGACAGGCGACGGTGACGCCGACCGTGACGCCCGCTCAATCGGGCGTGACGTCCACACCGTCCTCATATTCCTCGCCAAGTATGTCATGTTCGTCTTTTGAGGCGACTCCCGCAGCGCCGCGCGCCTCGTCCGGACCGGGCAGAAGGTTGCCGGGCACCTCACAACCACTTGCCTTCACGCCTTTCTCCTCCTCCTCGGCTCCACGCAGGAGGCCCTGCTGCCGGGAGGCATTGTGCACTTTGCCGGGGCTGCGCACGTCGGCGCGGTGTGGTGCGTCGCCTCGATGATGATGGTGCTTGAGGACGCCTGGGGCTTCGGCGCATACCTTCACCGCCTTCCGCTGCTGGTTCTAGCGGTCGCTGGTCTACCACATCTGCCGCCCCGCTGCATGCTACTGCTACTCGTGCAACGTGATGTGGATCCGCGACTCGATGCACCGGGGCGCGAGGAGGTGGTCCTCGGCGAGCGGCAGCATCGATTGATTTTGTTTCGAGTACAAGATGTTCGTTGAAATGCCTAAAAGAGGGAGGAAGAAGAATGTAGACGCTGACCAGGGCGCTGATGTGTGGCCCCACCTATAATAACGGTCAACTCGACGGTCAAAATAAACGGAGTTGACTTTGCCGCACGTCGGCCTTGACTAGTGGGCCCTTCATGTCATAAACGTGTTTAAATCATTTAAACTCGTCATTATCTGAAACTGGTAGTTTTTAGTCACAAAATTAAGAAATTTTTGTAGTATTTGGTCACTTTTTAAAAAGTGGTAGTTTTGTGGGACAGATATCTCTAAAGTGGTAGTTTTTTATCAAACACTCGATGCTATGTAGATCAAGATTATTTCTAATTACCTGCGAGACTCCGACAGAGTATATCATGTGGAATTTCTTGTTCCTGTGGTTAGGAGGAACCATTGCAACATCTTACAATAAATAACTGGGCAAAAAATGATCATCACAATAATATTAGGTCTTGAAACCATGACTTATTACATAATCAATTTATTCATTCTACATAAAGCAACGGACTCACAAAGACACATGCATATTGCATACATTTATAGTAAAGCATGCGTGCGATGCATCCCTAATCAATCAGACCCTTAGCTGCACCTGGGGCTCTGCACGAAGTTGCTAACCGGAAATGACTGGTCGAACGTGGCTGCATGCTCACTACCAGTAAACCTGAGCTTGTCACCGACGCGTTGAACCGTGTGGAATGCAAGAAAATCCCACTCAAACTGGATCCTCACGCCGCCCAGTTGAGTTATGGATCCGGGCTGGATAACCCCACTGACTATGCTGTCAAACCGAATCTTGTGTGATCCACCGGCAACCGTAACGTTGAAGTCGCAGGAGGCGGGGAGGGTCACCTCAACGGCGCCTCCATGATTCACGTACGACTTCACACCCTGAGGCAGGAGAGCCCGCGGGAAGTTGTTTTTCTCCAAAAGGTCGTACGCTGTGTCGGACGTGGTCGCTTGGAGGACGGAAGCCAGGAAGACGATGAGGAGCAGATGCTGGATGGCCATGGCTAACTGTTGCTTATAAATTGTAGTATCGATATAGGAAAATGAGGAATGGGGAAGTGCGTGCAGACTGAGGCCCTGGCCGTGTATTATATATGTTGTCCAAAGAAATCAAAGAAAATCATATTTTAATTGCATTTATTTTGTTCCTAGTTATCATTCCATCAACCGCCCCATCAAATACGCTAAATATAACATCCTATTAATTCATATTTATGTTTGGCCTAGTCAAACATTCCATAGTTAGTGGTTTTGACAAATTTGAAACGTTCCTCAAATCTGCATAATCAATACGTACAATAATATGAGATTGAAACATATCCTATATACCTAAATAGTTCACATCCTTACTAGTGTTTTTTTAATCTTAACATGCACACATGCCACATCATCAAAGGTCCACCACAACATGTATGAGAATTATTTTTTATTATTCAGAGCATTTCCAATAGAAAATGTAGATGCAAAATTACCTAAGTTTTGCATCTTTAGAGCCCAAAACCGCCTCTTCAACAGATGATGTAGATGCAAAAAAAATTACATCTCCGACTCCCAGAGATGTAAAATAGAACACCTCTCGTTGCAAATTTGCATCTCCGCCGACTCGAGATGTAAAATTCACGGCCGCGTGCCAACCGCCCAAATGCCTTCCATTTCCTTCCATGCAACCGCCTGTTGTCCGCCCAACTCCGCCTCCCGCTGATTTTGCCCAAAATCGCCGCCGCCTGCAGTTGTCGATTCCTTTTCGGCCTCCCGCCTCGTGTCGAAGCTCCTCCGGCGGTCCTGCTACCGTGCCAGCCACGTGTCAGGGTGGGGCCATACACGCCCCGGGGGCTCTCCGTAGTAGGGAGTCCCCTCGCCCGCTCCAGAAGCAAACCAGCGGTCCGGCGACCTTCTTCACATTAAATTGCAGGGGCTCCCTGAGGATCATGGCGGGCGGTACCACAGACTCTCCTTCTTCTCTCATGCGATTCGCTTGCGTGTTAAAAGGGGGGCTCCTGAGCATCGCGTCTCAGGAGCTCTTACTGGCTCTCTAGCCCTCACCCCTGGCCTTGACCACGGCATCGCGACCTGGCATACCAGCGGCGGCTGAGCTCGCTCGAGGGTCGGGACCTGAGGATGCAGAGCACCAAGAAGAGCATGGAGGGCAGGGGGAAACCCGCATGGGCCTGGCATGGCTATGCTACAGCAACCAATGCGCGAGCCCGGGCGTGCCACGAGGAGTATACTCCAGGAAGACCAGATAAGTTCACACACAGAACCCACCTATAGCCACAGCACGAGACCTTCGCAGCGGCTCCGTTGCGGCAATGTCGCCTCCCTTTCTTGCCTCTTCACGGTTGCTTGGGCGCTAAGGGGGACCTCATGAGCATCGCGCCTCGGGAGCTCTTACCGGACTTCGGGCTGCTCACCTCCTGGCCTTGACCACGACATCGCGACCTGGCATACCAGCGACGGCTGCAGCCTTCCTGGGGACCGGGACCTGTCAGCGTAGAGCACCAAGCTGTCACGGGGATAGAAAGGGGAGACTGAGCCAAAGTGGGCCTTACTCCTTCCGCTGCCCTGCTGTGGCGATACTCTCTTCCTTTCCCATTCTAAGGCAGCCACTTGAGCGCTAAAGAGGACCTCCTGGGCATCGCGCGTCAGGAGCTCTTACTGGACCTCGGGCCGCTCACCTCCTGGCCTTGACCACGGCATCACGACCTGGCATACCAGCGACGGCTACAGCCTGCCTGGGGACCGGGACCTGTCAGCGTAGAGTATCAAGCCACCGCTGGATTGGAAAGGGGAGGTCGAGCCTCGGCAGGATATGCGCCCGCGCAATTCAATAACAAGGACCATATATACGCAAAAGACATTACGGACCCTTTACATGCCCCCACGGGGTACTTCATGATTCTTCACAGGGAACCAGAACGAGAACTAAGAGGAACCCTATCTACACCCTCCCGTGGCGGACGCCATCATCAACAGTGGGCCATGGGAGGCCGTCGCCGACCCCATCCAGATCAGCGGCGGCGGCTGGATGCCGCGACCTTGCTCTGAGCTCAGCGGGAGCTTGGCAGCACGTAGCTGTCGTCACTCGTCTCCGGAGACTTCAAGGGCTCAGGAGAGTCGCTGGACCACCACGAGTCGCCGCTGTCACTGGAGGAGCTGCAGGCTAGACCAGTGGAGGGCCACGCGCCTGCCGCGACGTCGTCCTGGTGACCTCCTTCAGGGCAGCACTCCAGGCGGTGGCCTTCCTCGTCGAAGACCTTGAAGAACAGCACGGAAGCGCCGTCATACTCGAAGTGGATCGCAAGGGCGCCCTCCGCACGGCAGACCCGGGCAATCTCACCCCAGACTCGGGTCATGAAGATCTTCCCGGAGGCGACGGTTCCAATCTCCACTCCGGTTGCCGGGGCGTTGCAGTCAGCATGCTGCAGCCAAAGTTCGCAAACACCCCTCGGCGGCGAATAACGGTGGGAGGCGTATCCAGGTGCTTGGTGGCATCGCCGCCCACAGCACGAACTCACGCGATGAGTCCACGGCATGGACCCCTGGGGTGACGGCGTGTGTCCCCGCGGCGCGGCGACCACGGCTCGGGCGTACAAGGGTAGCGGATACCCTGGAGGAGGCCGCACGCACCAGGGCCTCGTCACCACCTGCATCGACGCTTCATCGCGACGGTGAACCGACCCCTTCTTCGATGGAAGCGGCTCTGGATCATCGCGGGGGGCCTTTCCTTTCTCTTCGGCGGAGAACCTTCGGATGGGCGCCATTGCTGCAAGAGGTGGAGAAAGGAGGAAGAAGCAAGTGAACCAAGAAGATATGGGCGACGGGGGCTCCGCCCCCCCTCCCCATTTATAGCGGAAGAAGGCCAACCGGCACCTCCCACGATCACAGGTAATGATGATTTTCCTTGCATGTCGCACGTACTTGTCAAATCGAGCAGTTGTCGAGGCGACATGGGGAAGCGGAGACGCACACGACCAATCAACTGCCATGCATCAACCGAGGCCACAGGCTTTTGGGGGCCCACGGCGCTCCGCGCTTGATCCTTTGGCTTCGCCTCGAAGCCAAGCCCGAGCGCACCTTGGGCCCGGGGGCTACTGTCGGCGTTCTAGGAACGGGGGTCCCCAGACTTGCCTGCCTGCGGCCCATGGCGTGGCTGTGCTGGCAGGTCTGTACGGCCCATCATCATCAACAAGGCATTCAAGACCCTCGCGAGGGGCCAAGCCTCACGAGGCGGACGACGCAAGACCTCCTCAGGAGCGGACTCACCAGGCTGCCTCGCGAGGAGCGGAGATATCAAGGCAGGGCGAACCTCGCGAGGCTCTCGTGACGTGAGCCATGACGATCGACACCAGGCGGGCGTGTGGGGACCCTGACTCATAAGTCGTGATCACCGAATGCACGTGTGGAGTGATCCCAGAGATCAATACTCACTGAACACAGAGAAGCCGAATAACAAGAGTCTTACATCCATACATACCGTCTTACACAAATTATGACCATTATGGTCAAGTCTTACATAGATAAAACCACAAGGGCTGAATACCAAATAAACTTAAGCAGCGGAAATCTTCGCCGATAAGTAGAACCCATGCCATCTGCCTTAACCCTACAAGCATTCTGACTGGGAAACGACCTAGTTCGCATGTTCATCTCCAAAGAACTTTTATTCGAACTCCTTTGCTTCCATGCCTGGCCAATTAAATAACCAGTGGCAAGCCAATGAGTACTTTGAATGTACTCGCAAGCAACCCATGATTGGAACAAGGCACAATAATGCAATGATATAGTACTAAGTAGGTAGTTTGTAGAAAGCTAGTTTTGAGTGCAATGACATGATCAATCAACCTGTAAAGTATGCATCATGAGAGTACAGATATCCGTATGAACAAGTTACAGATATCAACATAAACAGAGTTGGACACCAATCCAACTTCATCATTGTGTCAAGTCATCTGACTTTACCCCAAATAGTTTTATCAACACACACACGGTTTGTAAAACTCTGGACGTAGTTTAAACAGCACCGCCCAACTGTCCTTGAGACACGGCTATTCGAATAGTTTTACACTCTGCAGAGGTTGCACACTTTACCCACAAGATCCGGGGAACTTCTGTGTCATCCACGACATGCGTTACCTCAAGTGCCCGGGGTAAGCACCCGATCACTATCTTTCCCTAGACGACACTAACATAGAGTCCACCCAATTGGTAGTAACCCCCGTGCCCAACATTTCACATCTTAAAATTGTGGAGCCTCGCTCCCATATTTATCACATACCACAAGCACGGGGTACCAACGGTGTGTCCGGTGCCCTGTAAAAACAGTCATGGCCGCCCTACCTGGCACGACCCCGTCCCGAGAGAGAGCACCAACTCTCCCCCGTCACTAGTAATGCGGGCTCCAAGCTAGTATCAGCCTAGGTAATCAATAATTCCCTTTCCCATATAAGGGTAGAGTGGTTGCGCATGTAAGGTTGGGACAGTCGACAAATCTTAAATCTAATCCGTTTTCAAAAACAAAACACACACTTGCCTTAGTACACCACTTCGTTGTCAAGTGGTTACCCCACTCATTATCTCCCTCGGGCATAAGTGCCACCCGACAGGGTTTTCGAAAAAGTCTTTTTAAAATACTTTTCCTTCATCACCATGCATATTCCCGTCCCTTTTTGCGTAGCAACTACTCCAGCATCCTACTTACTCCCACCGGCATAAACCTCATAAGGAGGTAGGGTCATGCACCATGCAAGTATCAACGAGGAAAGCAACGGAGGCAAACCACCTCAAGTGGACACCATTTTATCATCATTTCGATGCAAGCAATGAAAGTGCAATATGACATGCATAAAAGGGTTTCTTAGATATGGTCAAAGGGCTGCTTGCCTTGTCCTTCAAGGTCTTCAAACCTTCTGGTCCATCTCCAAGTACTCCGTCTACTTCGCCAACTAACGACGGAAACAATCACAATAAGCAACACAAAAAGGCAAAAATAAAAGTGCTCTAAAAATGTGAGTTGGACTTTTATAGGATACCTATTGTCATATGAGGAATGACCTAGGTGATTTCATTGGAAGTGGATCAATGGATATTTCTAAACATTTCGATATGATGGAATCAAGGGGTTTATGGATTTGTAAGAAGTGTACAGAAGAAATATTTGAAAAATGATCAAAGGCATCCATTTAACAAGGAATAATTTTAGAAGCATATAGGAGTTGGTTTCACTGGATTTGGAGTTCAAATGAATTTGCACAGTTGGCTAATATGAAGAAATGGCTCATTATTTCATGTGGCACAGAAAGTATTAGGAAAAATGTTGAAAAACTAAGTTATGAACTTGGAAGTATCTAGGATTTTGAATCATGGCATTTGGATAAATTGTGAGCTCTCTGTGATTTTCTAAAGTTCATCGCAGAATTGGAAAATGGGGTTTTATTGGATTTGTGTGAGGAGAGGCGTTCTGGAAAAATGTGCATGCTGCACCAACAGGTAGAGCATGATTTATGAAGTCACAAGAAATTTGAATCATTCAATTTGGAGTTAATATGAATATTTGGGAGATTTTACAAATTTTTGGAAAAAGAAAAAGACAATGGAAGTGGGGTTTATACCTATACCGCGCACCGAGCGCAGAATAGCGTCGCAGCGCACTGGGCCAGCCCAGCGGCTCGGCCACATGGACGACAGGGCGACGTCGAAGGCGCCTTTGCGCAGTACACTTCCGTGCGGGGAAGCGGATCCGCTGGAGCCGTATCCACTTAAACGGACGGGCCCGCGTGCCGGGTCGCTGACGTGCGGGCCCGAGCGGCAGGTCGTATTCCACCGCCCGCACGCGCTCTGGCCGCGGGGATGAGCGGATCCCGCCGGCGATTGCCGGGGCTACAGAGCGTTTCTGGCGACGCTCCGCCCACCAGCGTGCTCAGGAAGCCACGCCGCACCCATCCATGTGCTTCACGCACGCCGAGGAGGGCTGTTGCGGCGATGGCTCGGGTGGCCATGGAGGAAGCCGTCGGCGAGGTTCGGCACAGCGGGGCAGGCAAGCACGGGGAGGAGGTCCTGGTGCGCGGGGGAGGCTCCTTGGTATCGTGGGTGTCCTCTCGAGCGTTCAGTGGGAGCGGGGAAGCAATGGGGGGCTGGGTTGGTCCGGGGGCACGGCGGCGGCGACCCGGCCTTGGAGGGGGCAGGAGGGCACATGGGGGAGAAAGGGGGTGTCCGAGAGGTGCATGGGAGAGAGGAGGTTCGAACCGAGGCGAGAGAGAGGGTCGGGGTGGCTTAAAATGGGTGAGGCCGCAGTGCATCGTGGGCAGCGTCCATGGACGTGCTCGGGTGAGCTCATGGAGGGAGAAGGAGGGCGAGGGAGGAAGGGTCCGAGAGTGTTGCGTGTCGTGGACGCTGAGGCGGCCTCGGGGGACACGATTCCGGCACCAAGGTCGACCGGAGGCCCTGGAATGGGCATGCTACAGTGCCGGAGAGCACTGTAGCATGCTCCAGAGCGTGAGCTCTGCACGCCATGGCATTGTTTATGTGCCAGGGGCGTGTCCACTAGTGTTTGGGGCTTTTTGCGGTGAGTAAACAAAGGGGAGGTGGCCTTGGATGCCATGGTGAACCATTAGGAGAGAGGTGGGGTTGAGAGAGAGAGAGAAATGTGATGTCCAGAGAGAGAAAGTAGGGTTTTACCCTACTCCATGATTGATATGAGAGCGGGAAAGACTTACTAGAGGTAGAATAGGGTTAGAATAAGTTGTGGTAAAAATTTGAGGTAGAGGGGAATAGTGAAAGTGGTCCAAATGGTAGTTTTGGCAAAGTGCCAGAAGGTGCTTGATGTTGTTTTGGACAAACAAGTGGATTCCAATAGACATGAGACTCCATAGGGTGAAACAGCACATATAATTAGGCCCTTCCACCAATTTTGAGCTCATTTGGGCAAAGTTTCAATGAAACTTTTGTAAACCCTAGAAATCAACAGAAATGGCTTTTCCAGGATTTAGTCATGCATATCTATTCTCCTTGATGCACCACTTGGTTTAGTGTCCTAATTTGAGGATTTGAACATGTCCACAAAAATTCAGATGAAAAGGACACACCTGGCAATGTAGAGTTGTTCAAATTTGGTTCTGGACAGAAAGGGTTTTAGAACACTTTGATCATGATATCATTCTCTCCAACTTGTGCCATTTGGCATAGATGCATTATTACACCATTTGAGAATGTGCACCAAGTTTTAGAGCATTTGTACATGTTTGTCTGTGCAAAGTTGTTCAAACTTGGAAAAGGACAGAAATGGTTTTGAGAGGGTTTGGTGGTGCTATGCTGTCCCCCATGACATGATAATCTGTAGGATCCTCAAGTAGGTCATTTATGACATGGTAGAATTCTGGGATTTAATAGATAATATTTCCTATGTAAATATTTCAAAAGCTTGAAATGTCCAGGAAGGGTTTCTGAGGGATTTGACCAATATTTTGTTCATGACCATGTGTTGAAAGTCATATATATGGACAATATATGCCCATTGAGTCTCCCTAAATTTTCTCAAATATTTTTGAAACATTAAAATAATTTTAATCTATTAAAGACCATTTCTGCCCTTAAGAAAAATCCTTTAAATAAAATAGGAAAATAACTTTTAAAATTATATTTTTCTAGTTTCTGGGTGTCATATATCGAATAGGATTCAAATATAATTTTTGAAAGATTTTTCACACCCTTAATTAAGTAATTGTAGTTCAAGTCTCAATTTAGGGGTTTTTGGAAAACCTAATTTAGAAAATACTTTTTGGCCAAAATATTTTTGTAAGAAAATACTATTCTGTCCTATACACATGGCATGATAATTGGGCAAGGTTTTGGATCAAGGAGAAGGGGTATAAGAGTTGGAGGATTTATTTGATTTTTAGAGCACTTGCAAACAGTAGACACAAATCAAATCAAGCAAAGACCAAACATTCAAAAGTTTTTGTCAAAACACAATTTATCATGATTGATTAGCTTAAGTGGTGTGGCTTGAAAATTAGGGTGTGATAGACCTACCCCCCTTACAAGAATCTCGTCCCCGAGATTCCCAAACTAGGCGTGGAAAGGAATACGAAAACTTGGATCCGGGGTAGTCTTCACGTCCTCATACTGCTTCTGCTTCCGAGTGGTGCTCCATTAACCCTTGAAGTACTTGATGATGTGGCTTCGTGTATGACGGTCTGCTTGATCTAGGTTGCTAATGGGTTTCTTGAAGTAGGTTAGATCGGGCTGGAGGTCAGTGGCTTGGTGATCGATGTCCTTGTAGAGATCGGGCTTATCAGGAAGTTGGAAACACTTCTAGGGTTGTGATGCATGGAAAACATTGTGCACATCAGGTAACTCAGGTGGAAACTCTAGCTAGTAATTGTCTTCTCTTCGTCTCGTAGTGATCTCAGAGGGGGTTGTTAAATCTTGGTGTGGGTTTCCTTGTCATGGAAATGCTTGGTTCTTCTGAGAGTGACCCGTTGGTACACATGGTCTTCGACGCGGGAGTTTACTTTTTGACGATGGCAGTTGGTTTAGTTATCCCCCCTTGACATGGCGGTCTTCAGATGTCCCTTAACCAACTGAATGGCTCTTCTTCTGTCTTCGGGTAGACAATTATGTCATCATATAATGAAGACACCCAAATTGTCCAAGTACTCCGTGATGACTTTGTTCACGTGGTACATAAAGTAGGCTAGGGCATTGGTGGTGGTCACGGTTGAGTGTTTGCCAAGGTCTTCTTGACCTAGAGCCAAAGCCCATGGTCATGATCCGACCATGTTGTGGTTTGGTAAGGCTTAAGGGTTTCAAGGATTCTAGTGTGCGACTGAACGTTTATCATTTTATCCTTAAGCATTGTTTCTGAGATGCCAATTGTTCTATCTAGTCCTCCAAACAAATCACATCATATTACCGAAAGAATCATCCCATATAGGTCAACTCCAATTATCACTCATGCTAATCATATCCTCATGACTCCCTGGGGGGAGGTCTAATGAAAGCATACATGTCAAGTATCCCCAAACTCATATCTATGCAAAGATCCTATGGGTAGAACATACAAGCTGCTAAGCTTGAATTAAACACCACAATCCAAGTGTTCATCCTACTCTTCCAAGGTCCAAGATAGTGCATCTCTATCCTAAGGAAACACGTCGTATGCCACTCCAGGATCTTGTTTCCTTCCTGTGAATTAACTCCAACAGCCCATTAACTTCCATCAATCACTACATAATCCATTTATTCTACACATCCAATGTCTATGGTGTTCCACAAGATCTTCTAATGTCCCTATATCTCCCAAATCCTTGAAAGGTATATCCTTACTATAGTCATTCCACCAAATTCCATTATCGGGGTCAAGCAACTCCAAGATCAAGCTCATATAGATCCCTAAATAAACTCCGATAATTATTCCAATCTCCTAGTTTATTATCCACCGAGAAACATGATATCATGATCGAGATCATCAGTCTAAATCCAATTTACTCTGAACCATGTAGACATACTCAGCATCTAGACTCCACTAGGATCACCTATTTAAATCCAAATCTCATGTCCAACAAAAATTCCTACATTTTCCCCCAAGTCATTAACGTAATGTTAACTATCTCCTATCAATATCCCCTGGCTATGTCAAATCCTTATACTTCCAAGAATTTTAGCTTGCGATCATAATTATCCTACTAAATCCAATTTACTCAGGGGCAATGAAAGTTATGCTACTTTATCAACATGATCCCACCAAGTTTGTCTACCAAAATGCAAGCCTCACAATCCACCAAATAGTCTCATATAATTCCTCAAAGTCCTTGATTTAAACTCATCAAGTCATTTGTCCTCTATTCCTATATCCTCAAACTGGTCTTCCCTATGGCATCGTCAATTCTGGTGCTATATTAGGATGATAATGTGCTTGTTCACTATGTCCACTAGTTCCATAATGAACCCAGTGATGTGCAAGGTTTACAGAAGCTTAACTGGTTCTCTTGCAATTCTGTGGGTTAAGCACATGGTTAAGGACTCGAGCTGGGGTATCTCATGAAGTCTCGAAGGGTCTAGGAATGGGTTTCTAGTCTGGAGGGTTAAACATAACTCTACGGGGTTTCACTTGGTCGAGGAGGCTGTAGAAAAGTTCTCCAGTGCTAGTTTGTTGTCGAAGTGGAATCCTTGATGCATCTTGTCTTGCTTGTATTTACTTGAGGAGAGAGATGAGAGGGAAAAGTAGCATAGAGGGGAGATGCCTAAAGGGGGTTCTATAGTGCAAGTGCAAACAAATGAGTGTCGAAAGGGCCAAATACAAACAACAAAATAAGGCAGGTGATATAGTCATGTACTTGTTGCCTAGGGAAAGAGTGCGACTTATATCAAAACACAAACAAATAAAAACAAGCAACACATAATCATGGTTTTATTCGAACCATCATATGGACTCGACTGCGCATAGGGGGTACACGACTCATCCTACCCTAGGGGTTCTCGGATTCAGTAGTCGTGCTAGCTTCGTGTTTCATGCAGTCTTTTGGGTTTTCCTCATGTGTCTCTACGTCTTTTGTAGTTGTTCAATGAAACGATCCGGGTTGGCCTGAAGAATCTTCAAAAACCTCTCACCTAATGAGCTGACGGGGTGGAGGTGGTTCCTCATAGCTGGCATTGACTCGGTCTTCCGTTGTCTTCTTAATATTGACGATCCCTTTTGCCTTCTAAGGCGTCGATGGTACCAGGTAGGTAACCCTTTATGAAATGACATTAGCAAGGCATAGTAGAGGTCCAACCTATCGGTTACGTTGATGACAACATCGACACCAAGAGCGGGGGATGAAGAGAACCGTTTTCCTGCTCATTATAGTGAGGCGGTCCAAATGGCGAGCTTCTCATCCACCGGTGGTTGCCGATACAACAACGGTAGTGACAGGGTTACTCTATTAGCGATGTATATCATGATCTTGCATATCTTACACCCTGATCGTCATAGGACAAGGTTGCATCATCATGGAGCAAATTCAAAGGTGTCACCATCCTCTGGGTCTTCATGTCCTCATTCCTCGAGGGCGTATCTTCCGTTGGCATCGTCTTGCTGTGGTGTGGCCAATCTTGTGTTCAGAAGAGGTGGGTGAGTGTTTGGCAAGGTGTGCTTCTTCAAGGCTATCCACGAGGATTACAAGGAATCCGTGGTCAGGGGCTTGAGGGTGCTAGCAACCGTTTGCAAAAGTTTTGAAGGGGAAGAGCTCGATAGGGAAAATATATCTTAGTTTTTTTTAGAAAAACTCAGAGGGGAAGAGAAGTATAGATAGTTTTGGAAATTAGTACTAGTTTTGAAAATAGTTTTACCCTAACTAACGACCATGCTAACTAAGGCTTCCTACAGTTAGGATGGCTCTGATACCAGCTCTGTGGGGACCCCGACTCATAAGTCATGATCACCGAATGCACGTGTACAGTGATCCCAGAGATCAATGCTCACTGAACACACAGAAGCTGTATAACAAGAGTCTTACATCCATACATACCGTCTTACACAAATTATGACCATTATGGTCAAGTCTTACGTAGATAAAGCCACAAGGGCTGAATAACAAATAAACTTAAGCAGCGGAAATCTTTGTCGATAAGTAGAACCCATGCCATCTGCCTTAACCCTACAGGCATTCTGACTGGGAAATGACCTAGTTCGCATGTTTGTCTCCAAAGAACTCTTCTTCAAACTCCTTTTCTTCCATGTCTGGCCAATTAAATAACCAGTGGTAAGCCAATGAGTACTTTGAATGTACTCGCAAGCAACCCATGATTGGAACAAGGCACAATAATGCAATGATATAGTACTAAGTAGGTAGTTTGTAGAAAGCTAGTTTTGAGTGCAATGACATGATCTATCAACCTATAAAGTATGCATCATGAGAGTACAGATATCCGTATGAACAAGTTACAGATATCAACATAAACAGAGTTGGACACCAATCCAACTTCATCATCGTGTCAAGTCATCTGACTTAACCCCAAATAGTTTTATCAACACACACACACACACACACACACGGTTTGTAAAACTCTGGACGTAGTTTAAGCAGCACCGCCCAACTGTCCTTCACCATGGACACAGCTATTCGAATAGTTATACACTCTGCAGAGGTTGCACACTTTACCCACAAGATCCGGGGAACTTCTGTGTCATCCATGACCCACGGTACCTCAAGTACCCGGGGTAAGCACCCGATCACTATCTTGCCCTAGATGACACTAATTAACATAGAGTCCACCCAATTGGTACTAACCCCCGTACCCAACGTTTCACATCTTAAAATTGTGGAGCCTCGCTCCCATATTTATCACATACCACAAGCACGGGGTACCAACGGTGTGTCCGGTGCCTTGTAAAAATAGTCATGGCCGCCCTACCTGGCACGACCCCGTCTCGAGAGAGAGCACCAACTCTCCCCCGTCACTAGTAATGCGGGCTCAAAGCTAGTATCGGCCTAGGTAATCAATAATGCCCTTTCCCATATAAGGGTAGAGTGTTTGCGCATGTAAGGTTGGGACAGTCGACAAATCTTAAATCTAATATGTTTTCAAAAACAACACACACACTTGCCTTGGTACACCACTTCTTCATCAAGTGGTTACCCAACTCATTATCTCCCTCGGGCATAAGTTCCACCCGGCAGGGTTTTCGAAAAAGTCTTTCGAAAATACTTTGCCTTCATCACCATGCATATTCCCGTCCCTTTTTGCGTAGCAACTACTCCAGCATCCTACCAACTCCCACCGTCATAACCCTCATAAGGAGGTACGGTCATGCACCATGCAAGTATCAACGAGGAAAGCAACAAAGGCAAACCACCTCAAGTGGTCACCATTTTATCATGATTTCGATGCAAGCAATGAAAGTGTCATATGACATGCATAAAAAGGGTTTCTTAGATATGGTCAAAGGGCTGCTTGCCTTGTCCTTCAAAGTCTTCAAACCTTCTGGTCCATCTCCAAGTACCCCGTCTACTTCGCCAACTAACGACGGAAACAATCACAATAAGCAACACAAGAAGGCAAAAATAAAAGTGCTCTAAAAATGTGAGTTGGAATTTTCTAGGATACCTATGGTCATATGAGGAATGACCTAGGTGATTTCATTGGAAGTGGATCAATGCATATTTCTAAACATTTCGATATGATGAAATCAAGGGGTTTATGGATTTGCAAGAAGTGGACAGAAGAACTATTTGAAAAATTATCAAAGGCATCCACTTAACAAGGAATAATTTTAGAAGCATCTAGGAGTTGGTTTCACTGGATTTGGAGTTCAAATGAATTTCCTATGAATTTGCAAAGTTGGCTAATATGAAGAAATGGCTCATTATTTTGTGTGGCATAGAAAGTATTAGGAAAAATGTTAAAAAACTAAGTTATGAACTTAGAAGTATCTAGGATTTTGAATCATGGCATTTGGATAAATTGTGAGCTCTCTGTGATTTTCTAAACTTCATCGCAGAATTAGAAATGGGGTTTTATTGGATTTGTGTGAGGAGAGGTGTTCTGGAAAAATGTGCATGCTGCACCAACAGGTAGAGCATGATTTATGAAGTCACAAGAAATTTGAATCATTCAATTTGGAGTTAATATGAATATTTGGGAGATTTTACAAATTTTTGGAAAACGAAAGAGACAAAGGAAGTGGGGGTTATACCTATACCGCGCACCGTACGTAGCATAGCGTCACATCGCACTAGGCCAGCCCAGCGGCTCGGCCACACGGACGATAGGGCGACGTCGAAGGCGCCTTCACGGCGTACGCTTCCCTGCGGGGGAAGCGGATCCGCTGGAGCCGTATCCACTTAAACGGACGGGCCTGCCTGCTGGGTCGCTGACGTGCGGGCCCCAGCGGCAGGTCGTCTTCAACCTCCCGGGCGCGCTCTGGCCGCGGGGAGGAGTGGCTCCCGCCAGCGATTGCCGGGGCTACAGAGCGTCTTCAGCGACGCTCCGCCCACCAGAGTGCTCAAGAAGCCACGCGCCACCCATCCATGTGCTTCACGCATGCCGGGGTGGGCTGTTGCGGCGATGGCTCGGGTGGCCGCGGAGGAAGCCGTCGGCGAGGTTCGGCACAGCGGGGCAGGCAAGCACGGGGAGGAGGGTCTGGTGCGCGGGGGAGGCTCCCTGGTGTCGTGGGTGTCCTCTCGAGCGTTCAGTGGGAGCGGGGAAGCAATGGGGGCTGGGTTAGTCCGGGGGCACGGCGGCGGAGACCCGGCCTTGGAGGGGGCAGGAGGGCACGTGGGGGGAGAGAGGCGGTGTCCGAGAGGTGCACGGGAGAGAGGAGGTTTGAACCGAGGCGAGAGAGAGGGTCGGGGTGGCTTAAAATGGGCGAGGCCGCGGTGCACCGTGGGCAGCGTCCATGGACGTGCTCGGGTGAGCTCATGGAGGGAGAAGGAGGGCGAGGGAGGAAGGGGCCGAGAGTGTTGCGTGTCGTCGACGCCGAGGCGGCCTCGGGGGACACAATTCCGGCACCCAAGGTAGACCGGAGGCCCTGGAATGGGCATGCTACAGTGCCGGAGAGCACTGTAGCGTGCTCCAGAGCGTGAGCTCTGCACGCCATGGCATTGTTTATGTGGCAGGAGCGTGTCCACTAGTGTTTGGGGCTTTTTGGGGTGAGTAAACAAAGGGGAGGTGGCCTTGGATGCCCTGGTGAACCACTAGGAGAGAGGTGGGGTTGAGATAGAGAGAGAAATGTGATGTCCAGAGAGAGAAAGTAGGGTTTTACCCTACTCCATGATTGATATGAGAGCGGGCAAGACTTACTAGAGGTAGAATAGGGTTAGAATAAGCTGTGGTAAAAATTTGAGTTAGAGGGGAATATTGAAAGTGGAACAAATGGTAGTTTTGGCAAAGTGCCAGAAGGTGTTTGATGTTGTTTTGGACAAACAAGTGGATTCCAATAGACATGAGACTCCACAGGGTGAAATGGCACATATAATTAGGTCCTTCCACCAATTGTGAGCTCATTTGGGCAAAGTTTCCAATGCAACTTTTGTAAACCCTAGAAACGTTAAGCGTGCGGACCCTACGGGTTCAAGAACTATGTAGACATGACCGAGACACGTCTCCGGTCAATAACCAATAGCGGAACCTGGATGCTCATATTGGCTCCCGCATATTCTACGAAGGTCTTTATCGGTCAGACCGCATAACAACATACGTTGTTCCCTTTGTCATCGGTATGTTACTTGCCCGAGATTCGATCGTCGGTATCTCAATACCTAGTTCAATCTCCTTACCGGCAAGTCTCTTTACTCATTCCGTAATACATCATCCCTCAACTAACTCATTAGTTGCAATGCTTGCAAGGCTTAAGTGATGTGCATTACCGAGAGGGCCCAGAGATACCTCTCCAACAATTGGAGTTACAAATCCTAATCTCGAAATACGCCAACCCAACACGTACCTTCGGAGACACCTGTAGAGCACCTTTATAATCACCCAGTTACGTTGTGACATTCGGTAGCACACAAAGTGTTCCTCCGGTAAACGGGAGTTGCATAATCTCATAGTCATAGGAACATGTATAAGTCTTGAAGAAAGCAATAGCAACATACTAAACGATCGGGTGCTAAGCTAACAGAATGGGTCAAGTCAATCACATCATTCTCCTAATGATGTGATCCTGTTAATCAAATGACAACTCATGTCTATGGTTAGGACACATAACCATCTTTAATTAACGAGCTAGTCTAGTAGAGGCATACTAGTGACACTCTGTTTTTCTATGTATTCACACATGTATCATGTTTCCGGTTAATACAATTCTAGAATGAATAAACATGTATCATGATATAAGGAAATAAATAGTAACTTTATTATTGCCTCTAGGGCATATTTCCTTCAGTCTCCCACTTGCACTAGAGTCAATAATCTAGATTACACAGTAATGATTCTAACACCCATGGAGCCTTGGTGCTGATCATGTTTTGCTCCTGGAAAAGGCTTAGTCAACGGGTCTGCAACATTCAGATCCGTATGTATCTTGCAAATTTCTATGTCTCCCACCTGGACTAAATCCCGGATGGGATTGAAGCGTCTCTTGATGTTCTTGGTTCTCTTGTGAAATCTGGATTCCTTCGCCAAGGCAATTGCACCAGTATTGTCACAAAAGATTTTCATTGGACCCGATGCACTAGGTATGACACCTAGATCAGATATGAACTCCTTCATCCAGACTCCTTCATTTTCTGCTTCCGAAGCAGCAATGTACTCCGCTTCACACGTAGATCCCACCATGACGCTTTGTTTAGAACTGCACTAACAAACAGCTCCACCGTTCAATGTAAACACGTATCCGGTTTGCGATTTAGAATTGTCCGGATCAGTGTCAAAGCTTGCATCGACGTAACCATTTACGATGAGCTCTTTGTCACCTCCATAAACGAGAAACATATCCTTAGTCCTTTTCATGTATTTCAGGATGTTCTTGACCGTTGTCCAGTGATCCACTCCTGGATTACTTTGGTACCTCCCTGCTAGACTTATAGCAAGGCACACATCAGGTCTGGTACACAGCATTGCATACATGACAGAGCCTATGGCTGAAGCACAGGGAACATCTTTCATTTTTCTCTCTATCTTCTGCAGTGATCGGGCATTGAGTCTTACTCAACTTCACACCTTGTAACACAGGCAAGAACCCTTTCTTTGCTTGATCCATTTTGAACTTCTTCAAAACTTTGTCAAGGTATGTGCTTTGTGAAAGTCCAATTAAGCGTCTTGATCTATCTCTATAGATCTTGACGCCCAATATATAAGCAGCTTCACCGAGGTCTTTCATTGAAAAACTCTTATTGAAGTATACCTTTATGCTATCCAGAAATTCTATATCATTTCCAATCAGCAATATGGCATCCACATATAATATTAGAAATGCTACAGAGCTCCCACTCACTTCCTTGTAAATACAGGCTTCTCCAAAAGTCTGTACAAAACCAAATGCTTTGATCACACTATCAAAGCGTTTATTCCAACTCTGAGAGGCTTGCACTAGTCCATAAATGGATCGCTGGAGCTTGCACACTTTGTTAGCTCCCTTTGGATCGACAAAACCTTCCGGTTGCATCCTATACAACTCTTCTTCCAGAAATCCATTCAGGAATGCAGTTTTTACATACATTTGCCAAATTTCATAATCATAAAATGCGGCAATTGCTAACATGATTCGGACAGACTTAAGCATCGCTACGGGTGAGAAGGTCTCATCATAGTTAATCCCTTGAACTTGTCGAAAACCTTTCGCAACAAGTCGAGCTTTATAGATAGTAATATTACCGTCAGCGTCAGTCTTCTTCTTGAAGATCCATTTATTCTCAATTGCTTGCCGATCATCGGGCAAGTCAACTAAAGTCCACACTTTGTTCTCATACATGGATTCCATCTCAGATTTCATGGCTTCAAGCCATTTTGCGGAATCTGGGCTCACCATCTCTTCTTCATAATTCGTAGGTTCGTCATGGTCTAGTAACATTACTTCCAGAACAGGATTACCATACCACTCTGGTGCGGATCTTACTCTGGTTGACCTATGAGGTTCAGTAACAACTTGATCTGAAGTTTCATGATCATCATCATTAACTTCCTCACTAATTGGTGTAGGTGTCGCAGAAACCGGTTTCTATGATGAACTACTTTCCAATAAGGGAGCAGGTACAGTTACCTCATCAAGTTATACTTTCCTCCCACTCACTTCTTTCGAGAGAAACTCCTTCTCTAAAAAAACTCCGAATTTAGCAACAAAAGTCTTGCCTTCAGATCTGTGATAGAAGGTGTACCCAACAGTCTCCTTTGGGTATCCTATGAAGACACATTTCTCCGGTTTGGGTTCGAGCTTATCAGGTTGAAGCTTTTTCACATAAGCATCGCAGCCCCAAACTTTCAGAAACGACAACTTTGGTTTCTTGCCAAACCACAGTTCATAAGGCATCGTCTCAACGGATTTCGATGGTGCCCTATTTAATGTGAATGCGGTCGTCTCTAAAGCATAACCCCAAAACGATAGCGGTAAATAAGTAAGAGACATCATAGATCGCACCATATCTAGTAAAGTACGATTACGACGTTCGGACACACCATTACGCTGTGGTGTTCCGGGTGGCGTGAGTTGCTTAACTATTCCGCATTGTCGATTCCTTTTCGGCCTCCCGCCTCGTGTCGAAGCTCCTCTGGCGGTCCTGCTACCGTGCCAGCCACGTGTCAGGGTGGGGTTGTACACGCCCCGGGGGCTCTCCGCAGTAGGGAGTCCCCTCGCCCGCTCCAGAAGCAAACCAGCGGTCCGGCGCCCTTCTTCGCATTAACTTGCAGGGGCTCCCTGAGGATCATGGCGGGCGGTACCACAGACTCTCCTTCTTCTCTCATGCGATTCGCTTGCGCGTTAAAAGGGGGGCTCCTGAGCATCGCGTCTCAGGAGCTCTTACTGGCTCTCTAGCCCTCACCCCTGGCCTTGACCACGGCATCGCGACCTGGCATACCAGCGGCGGCTGAGCTCGCTCAAGGACCGGGACCTGAGGACGCAGAGCACCAAGAAGAGCATGGAGGGAAGGGGGAAACCCGCACGGGCCTGGCATGGCTACGCTACAACAACCAACGCGCGAGCCCGGGCGTGCCACGAGGAGTATACTCCAGGAAGACCAGATAAGTTCACACACGGAACCCACCTATAGCCACGACACGAGACCTTCGCAGCGGCTCCGTTGCGGCAATGTCGCCTCCCTTTCTTGCCTCTTCACGGTTTCTTGGGCGCTAAGGGGAACCTCCTGAGCATCGCGCCTTGGGAGCTCTTACCGGACTTCGGGCTGCTCACCTCCTGGCCTTGACCACGGCATCGCGACCTGGCATACCAGCGATGGCTGCAGCCTTCCTGGGGACCGGGACCTGTCAGCGTAGAGCACCAAGCTGTCACGAGGATAGAAAGGGGAGACTGAGCCAAAGTGGGCCTTACTCCTTCCGCTGCCCTGCTATGGCGATACTCTCTTCCTTTCCCATTCTAAGGCAGCCACTTGAGCGCTAAAGGGGACCTCCTGGGCATCGCGCCTCAGGAGCTCTTACTGGACCTCGGGCCGCTCACCTCCTGGCCTTGACCACGGCATCACGACCTGGCATACCAGTGACGGCTACAGCCTGCCTGGGGACCGGGACCTATCAGCGTAGAGTATCAAGCCACCGCTGGATTGGAAAGGGGAGGTCGAGCCTCGGCAAGATATGCACCCACGCAATTCAATAACAAGGACCATATATACGCAAAAGACATTACAGACCCTTTACATGCCCCCACGGGGTACTTCATGATTCTTCACAGGGAACCAGAACGAGAACTAAGAGGAATCCTATCTACACCCTCCCGTGGCGGACGCCATCATCAACAGTGGGCCATGGGAGGCCGTCGCCGACCCCATCCAGATCAGCGGCGGTGGCTGGATGCCGCGACCCTGCTCTGAGCTCGGTGGGAGCTTGGCGGCACATAGCTGTCGTCACTCGTCTCCGGAGACTTCAAGGGCTCAGGAGAGTCGCTGGACCACCACGAGTCGCGGCTGTCACTGGAGGAGCTGCAGGCTAGACCAGTGGAGGGCCACGCGCCCGTCACGACGTCGTCCTGGTGACCTCCTTCAGGGCAGCACTCCAGGCGGCGGCCTTCCTTGTCGAAGACCTTGAAGAACAGCACGGAAGCGCCGTCATACTCGAAGTGGATTGCGAGGGCGCCCTCCGCACGGCAGACCCGGGCAATCTCACCCCAGCCTCGGGTCATGAAGATCTTCCCGGAGGCGACGGTTCCAATCTCCGCTCCGGTTGCCGGGGTGTTGCAGTCAGCATGCTGCAGCCAAAGTTCGCAAACACCCCTCGGCGGCACCTCGGCGGCGAATAACATTGGGAGGCGTATCCAGGTGCTTGGTGGCATCGCCGCCCACAGCACGAACTCACGCGATGAGTCTGCGACATGGACCCCTGGGGTGACGGCGTGTGTCCAGACTTGGGTTTCTTCTCCTGAGCAACAACTTGCTTGCTGTTCTTCTTGAAGTTCCCCTTCTTCTTCCCTTTGCGCTTTTTCTTGAAACTGGTGGTCTTATTGACCATCAACACTTCATGATCCTTCTTGATTTCTACCTCCGTAGCCTTTAGCATTGCGAAGAGCTCGGGAATTGTCTTATCCATCCTCTGCATATTACAGTTCATCACGAAGCTCTTGTAGCTTGGTGGCAGTGATTGGAGAATTCTGTCAATGACGCTATCATCCGGAAGATTAACTCCCAGTTGAATCAAGTGATTGCAGTACCCAGAAATCTTGAGTATATGCTCACTGACAGAACTATTCTCCTCCATCTTGCAGCTATAGAACTTATTGGAGACTTCATATCTCTCAATCCAGGCATTTGCTTGAAATATTAACTTCAACTCCTGGAACATCTCATATGCTCCATGACGTTCAAAGCGTCGTTGAAGTCCTAGTTCTAAGCCGTAAAGCATGGCACATTGAACTATCGAGTAGTCATCAGCTTTGCTCTGCCAGGCGTTCTTAACGCCGCCAGTTGCATCAACAGCAGGCCTGGCACCCAGCGGTGCTTCCAGGACCTAATTCTTCTGTGTGACAATGAGGATAATCCTCAAGTTACGGACCCAGTCCGTGTAATTGCTACCATCAACTTTCAACTTTGCTTTCTCAAGGAACGCATTAAAATTCAACGGAACAAGAGCACAGGCCATCTATCTACAATCAACATAGACAAGCAAGATACTATCAGGTACTAAGTTCATGATAAATTTAAGTTCAATTAATCATATTACTTAAGAACTCCCACTTAGATAGACATCCATCTAATCCTCTAAGTGATCACATGATCCAGATCAACTAAACCATGTCCGATCATCACGTGAGATGGAGTAGTTTCAATGGTGAACATCACTATGTTGATCATATCTACTATATGATTCACGCTCGACCTTTCAGTCTCCGTGTTCCGAGGCCATATCTGTTATATGCTAGGCTCGTCAAGTTTAACCTGAGTATTCCGCGTGTGCAACTATTTTGCACCCGTTGTATTTGAACGTAGAGCCTATCACACCCGATCATCACGTGGTGTCTCAGCACGAAGAACTTTTGCAACGGTGCATACTCAGGGAGAACACTTATACTTTGATAATTTAGTGAGGGATCATCTTATAATGCTACCGTCAATCAAAGCAAGATAAGATGTATAAAAGATAAACATCACATGCAATCAATATAAGTGATATGATATGGCCATCATCATCTTGTGCTTGTGATCTCCATCTCTGAAGCACCTTCATGATCACCATCGTCACCGGCGCAACACCTTGATCTCCATCGTAGCATCATTGTCATCTCGCCAATCTTATGCTTCTACGACTATCGCTACCGCTTAGTGATAAAGTAAAGCATTACAGGGCGATTGCATTGCATACAATAAAGCGACAACCATATGGATCCTGCCAGTTGCCGATAACTCGGTTACAAAACATGATCATCTCATACAATAAAATTTAGCATCATGTCTTGACCATATCACATCACAACATGCCCTGCAAAAACAAGTTAGACGTCCTCTACTTTGTTGTTGCAAATTTTACGTGGCTGCTACGGGCTTAGCAAGAACTGTTCTTACCTACGCATCAAAACCACAACGATAGTTTGTCAAGTTGGTGTTGTTTTAACCTTCGCAAGGACCGGGCGTAGCCACACTCGGTTCAACTAAAGTTGGAGAAACTGACACCCGCCAGCCACTTGTGTGCAAAGCACGTCGGTAGAACCAGTCTCGCGTAAGCGTACGCGTAATGTTGGTCTGTGCCGCTTCATCCAACAATACCGCTGAACCAATGTATGACATGCTGGTAAGCAATATGAATTATATCACCCACAACTCACTTGTGTTCTACTCGTGCATATGAAATCTACGCATAAAACCAGGCTCAGATGCCATTGTTAGGGAACGTAGTAATTTCAAAAAAATTCCTACGCACACGCAAGATCATGGTGATGCAGAGCAACAAGAGGGGAGAATGTTGTCCATGTACCCTCGTAGACCGAAACCGAAAGCGTTAGCACAACGCGGTTGATGTAGTCGTACGTCTTCACGATCTGACCGATCAAGTACCGAATGCACAGCACCTCCGAGTTCAGCACACGTTCAGCCCGATGACGTCCCTCGAACTCCGATCCAGCCGAGTGTTGAGGGAGAGTTTCGTCAGCACGACGGTGTGGTGACGATCATGATGTTCTACCGACGCAGGGCTTCGCCTAAGCACTGCTACAGTATTATCGAGGTGGACTATGGTGGAGGGGGGCACCGCACACGGCTAAAAGATCAACTGATCAATTGTTGTGTCTCTAGGGTGCCCCCTGCCCCCGTATATAAAGGAGCAAGGGGGGTGCGGCCGGCCAGGAGAGAGGGCACGCCAGGAGGAGTCCTACTCCCATTGGATTAGGACTTGGGAGGGGGAAAGAGGAGGGAGAGAGGAAGGAAGGGGGGCGCCGCCCCCCTATCCTTGTCCTATTCGGACTAAGGGGGAGGGGCGCGCGGCCCAGCCCTGGCCACCTCTCCTCTTCTCTGTAAAGGCCCACTAAGGCCCATTAACCTCCCGGGGGGTTCCGGTAACCTCCCGGTACTCCGGTAAAATCCCAATTTCACCCGGAACACTTCCGATATCCAAACATAGGCTTCCAATATATCAATCTTCATTTCTCGGCCATTTCGACACTCCTCGTCATGTCCGTGATCACATCAGGGACTCCTAACAACCTTCGGTACATCAAAACATATAAACTCATAATATAACTGTCATCGAAACGTTAAGCGTGCGGACCCTATGGGTTCAAGAACTATGTAGACATGACCGAGACACGTCTCCGGTCAGTAACCAATAGTGGAACCTGGATGCTCATATTGGCTCCCACATATTCTACGAAGAACTTTATCGGTCAGACCGCATAACAACATATGTTGTTTCCTTTGTCATCGGTATGTTAATTGTCCGAGATTCGATCGTCGGTATCTCAATACCTAGTTCAATCTCATTACCGGCAAGTCTCTTTACTCGTTCCGTAATACATCATTCCACAACTAACTCATTAGTTGCAATGCTTACAAGGCTTAAGTGATGTGCATTACCGAGAGGGCCCAGAGATATCTCTCCGACAATAAGAGTGACAAATCCGAATCTCGAAATACGCCAACCCAACAAGTACCTTCGGAGACACCTGTAGAGCACCTTTATAATCACCCAGTTACGTTGTGACGTTTGGTAGCACACAAAGTGTTCCTTCGGTAAACGGGAGTTGCCTAATCTCATAGTCATAGGAACGTGTATAAGTCATGAAGAAAGCAAGAGCAACATACTAAACGATCGGGTGCTAAGCTAACGGAATGGGTCAAGTCAATCACATCATTCTCCTAATGATGTGATCCCGTTAATCAAATGACAACCCATGTCTATGGTTGGGAAACATGACCAACTTTAATTAATGAGCTAGTCTAGTAGAGGCATACTAGTGACACTCTATTTGTCTATGTATTCACACATGTATCATGTTTCCGGTTAATACAATTCTAGCATGAATAAACATTTATCATGATATAAGGAAATAAATAATAACTTTATTATTGCCTCTAGGGCATATTTCCTTCAAGGAGTACGTCGGTGGATCAACAGGGGGCCCACGAGGGTGGAGGGCGCGCCTAGGGGGTAGGCGCGCCCCCTACCTCGTGGCCTCCTCCTTTGTTTCTTGACGTAGGGTCCAAGTCTCCTAGATCATGTTTGGTGAGAAAATCACGTTCCCGAAGGTTTAATTCCGTTTGGACTCCGTTTGATATTCCTTTTCTTCGAAACCCTAAAATAGGCAAAAAAAACAGCAATTCTGGGATGGGCCTCCGGTTAATAGGTTAGTCCCAAAAATAATATAAAACTGGATAATAAAGCCCAATAATGTCCAAAACAGTAGATAATATAGCATGGAGCAATCAAAAATTATAGATACGTTGGAGACGTATCATCTGCCTCGCCGCCCGCCTCATCGCCCACTCTGGTGCTGCCATCTGGCCCCGTCACACGGACTAGGACCGGTGTACACCGTTCGAGCCTGCAATACTCGAGCGACCAGTACCTCCTCGCCGCCTCCACCGCGGAGCCGTCTCCTCTCCCTGTGTCCGCTCGCGCAGCCCTCCGTGATCCTCACTGGCTCGGATGATACACTTGAGCGCTACAAGGCTCATCAAGTGGTTCATGGTTTCCGTGTTGGAAATATGCCCTAGAGGCAATAATAAATTGATTATTATTATATTACCTTGTTCATGATAATCGTTTATTATCCATGCTAGAAATGTATTGATAGGAAACTCAGATACATGTGTGGATACATAGACAACACCATGTCCCTAGTAAGCCTCTAGTTGACTAGCTCGTTGATCAATAGATGGTTACGGTTTCCTGACCATGGACATTGGATGTCGTTGATAATGGGATCACATCATTAGGAGAATGATGTGATGGACAAGACCCAATCCTAAGCATAGCACAAGATTGTGTAGTTCGCATGCTAAAGCTTTTCTAATGTCAAGTATCATTTCCTTAGACCATGAGATTGTGCAACTCCCGGATACCGTAGGAATACTTTGGGTATGCCAAACGTCACAACGTAACTGGGTGGCTATAAAGGTGCACTACGGGTATCTCCGAAAGTGTCTGTTGGGTTGGCACGAATCGAGACTGGGATTTGTCACTCCGTGTGACGGAGAGGTATCTCTGGGCCCACTCGGTAGGACATCATCATAATGTGCACAATGTGACCAAGGAGTTGATCACGGGATGATGTGTTACGGAACGAGTAAAGAGACTTGCCAGTAACGAGATTGAACAAGGTATCGGGATGCCGACGATCGAATCTCGGGCAAGTATCGTACCGCTAGACAAAGGGAATTGTATACGGGATTGATCGAATCCTCGACATCGTGGTTCATCCGATGAGATCATCGTGGAACATGTAGGAACCAACATGGGTATCCAGATCCCGCTGTTGGTTATTGACCGGAGAACGTCTCGGTCATGTCTACATGGTTCCCGAACCCGTAGGGTCTACACACTTAAGGTTCGATGACGCTAGGGTTATAGGGAATAGATATACGTGGTTACCAAATATTGTTCGGAGTCCCGGATGAGATCCCGGACGTCACGAGGAGTTCCGAAGTGGTCCAGAGGTAAAGATTTATATATGGGAAGTCCTGTTTTGGTCACCGGAAAAGTTTCAGGTTTTATCGGTAACGTACCGGGACCACCGGGAGGGTCCCGGGGGTCCACCAAGTGGGGCCACCAGTCCCGGAGGGCTGCATGGGCCAAGTGTGGGAGGGGACCAGCCCCAGGTGGGCTGGTGCGCCCCCCCACCAAGGCCCAAGGCGCAAGGGAGAGTGAAAGGGGGCAAACCCTAGGCTCAGATGGGCCTAAGGCCCACCTAGTGGTGTGCCCCCCTCTCTCCCCCCTTGGCCGCCCCCCTTAGATGGGATCTAGGCTGGCCGCCACCCCTAGGGGTGGAAACCTAGTTGGGGGCGCAGCCCCTCCCCTCCCCCTATATATACTTGAGGTTTGGGCTTCCCAACACACATGAGTTCCTCTCCTTCTTGGCGCAGCCCTACCCCTCTCCCTCCTCGTCTCTTGCGGTGCTTGGCGAAGCCCTGCTGGAGTACGACACTCCTCCACCACCACCACGCCGTTGTGCTGCTGCTGGATGGAGTCTTCCTCAACCTCTCCCTCTCTCCTTGCGGGATCAAGGCATGGGAGACGTCGTCGGGCTGTACGTGTGTTGAATGCGGAGGTGCCGTCCGTTCGGCACTAGGATCTCCGGTGATTTGGATCACGACGAGTACGACTCCTTCAACCCCGTTCTCTTGAACGCTTCCGCTTAGCGATCTACAAGGGTATGTAGATGCACTCTCCTTCCCCTCGTTGCTGGTTTCTCCATAGAGAGATCTTGGTGACACGTAGGAAAATTTTGAATTTCTGTTACGTTCCCTAACAGCGGCATCATGAGTTAGGTCTATTGCGTAGATTCTATGCAAGAGTAGAACACAAAGTAGTTGTGGGCGTTGATTTTGTTCAATATGCTTACCGTTACTAGTCCAATCTTGTTTCGACGGTATTGTGGGATGAAGCGGCCCGGACCGACCTTACACGTACTCTTACGTGAGACTGGTTCCACCGACTGACATGCACTAGTTGCATAAGGTGGCTAGCGGGTGTCTGTCTCTCCCACTTTAGTCGGAACAGATTCGATGAAAATGGTCCTTATGAAGGGTAAATAGCAATTGGCATATCACGTTGTGGTTTTGCGTAGGTAAGAAACGTTCTTGCTAGAAACCCATAGCAGCCATGTAAAACATGCAAACAACAATTAGAGGACGTCTAACTTGTTTTTGCAGGGTATGCTATGTGATGTGATATGGCCAAGAAGAATGTGATGAATGATATGTGATGTATGAGATTGATCATGTTCTTGTAATAGGAATCACGACTTGCATGTCGATGAGTATGACAACCGGCAGGAGCCATAGGAGTTGTCTTTATTTATTGTATGACCTGCGTGTCATTGAACAACGCCATGTAATTACTTTACTTTATTGCTAACCGGTAGCCATAGTAGTAGAAGTAATAGTTGGCGAGCAACTTCATGGAGACACGATGATGGAGATCATGGTGTCATGCCGGTGACAAGATGATCATGGAGCCCCAAGATGGAGATCAAAGGAGCTATATGATATTGGCCATATCATGTCACTATTATTTGATTGCATGTGATGTTTATCATGTTTTTGCATCTTGTTTACTTAGAACGATGGTAGTAAATAAGATGATCCCTCATAATAATTTCAAGAAAGTGTTCCCCCTAACTATGCACCGTTGCGACAGTTCGTTGTTTCGAAGCACCACATGATGATCGGGTGTGATAGATTCTAACGTTCACATACAACGGGTGTAAGACAGATTTACACACGCGAAACACTTAGGTTGACTTGACGAGCCTAGCATGTACAGACATGGCCTCGGAACACAAGAGACCGAAAGGTCGAGCATGAGTCGTATGGTAGATACGATCAACATGAAGATGTTCACCGATGTTGACTAGTCCGTCTCACGTGATGATTGGACATGGCCTAGTTGACTCGGATCATTTAATCACTTAGATGACTAGAGGGATGTCTATCTGAGTGGGAGTTCATAAGATGAACTTAATTATCCTGAACATAGTCAAAAATATCTTTGCAAATTATGTCGTAAGCTCGCGCTTTAGTTCCACTATTTAGATATGTTCCTAGAGAAAATATAGTTGAAAGTTGACAGTAGCAATTATGCGGACAGTAGAAAGCTTATGTCCTTAATGCACCGCTCAGTGTGCTGAACCCCAAACGTCGTTTGTGGATGTTACGAACATCGGACATACACGATTAGATAACTACATGATAGTTCAGTTAAACGGTTTAGAGTTGAGGCACCAAAGACGTTTTTCGAAACGTCGCGGAACATATGAGATATTTCGAGGGCTGAAATTGGGATTTCAGGCTCGTGCCCACGTCAGGAAGTATGTGACCTCCGACGATTTTCTTAGCCTGCAAACTAAGGGAGAAAAGCTCAATCGTTGAGCTTGTGCTCAGATTGTCTGAGTGCCACAATCACTCGAATCGAGTGGGAGTTGATCTTCCAGAGATAGTGATGTTTCTCCAAAGTCATTGCCACCAAGCTGCTAGAGCTTCGTGATGAACTATAACATATCAGGGATAGATATGATGATCCTTGAAATATCCGCGATGTTTGACACCGTGAAAGTAGAAATCAAGAAGGAGCATCAATTGTTGATGGTTAGTGAAACCACTAGTTTCAAGAAGGGCAAGGGCAAGAAGGGATACTTCATGAAACGGCAAATCAGCTGCTGCTCTAGTGGAGAAACCCAAGGTTGAACCCAAACCCGAGACTGAGTGCTTCTGTAATAAGGGAAACAGCCACTGGAGCAGAATTACCCTAGATACTTGGTAGATGAGAAGGCTGTCGATAGAAGTATATTGGATATACATTATGTTAATGTGTACTTTACTAGTACTCCTAGTAGCACCAGGGTATTAGATACCAGTTCGGTTGCTAAGTGTTAGTAACTCGAAATAAAAGCTACAGAATAAACGGAGACTGGCTAAAGGTGAGCTGGCGATATGTGTTGGAAGTTTTTCCAAGCTTGATGTGATCAAGCATCGCACGCTCCCTCTACCATCGAGATTGGTGTTTGCGTTGAGCATAGACATGATTGGATTATGTCTATCGCAATACGGTTATTCATTTAAGGAGAATAATGGTTACTATGTTTATTTGAATAATACCTTCAATGGTCTTGCACCTAAAATGAATGGTTCATTGAATCTCGATCGTAGTGATACACATGTTCATGCCAAAAGATATAAGATAGTAATGATAGTACCACCTACTTGTGGCACTGCCACGTAAGTCATATCGGTATAAAACGCATGAAGAAGCTCCATGTTGATGGATCTTTGGGCTCACTTGTTTTTGAAAAGTTTGAGACATGCGAACCATGTCTATTGGTGTATATGCATGAAGAAACTCCATGCAAATGGACTGTTTGGACTCACTTGATTTTGAATCACTTGAGACATGCAAATCATACCACATGGGCAAGATGACTGAAAGCCTCGTTTTCAGTAAAATGGAACTAGAAAGCAACTTGTTGGAAGTAATACATTTTGATGTGTGCAGTCCAATGAGTGCTGAGGTGTGTAGTGGATATCGTTATGTTCTTACTTCACAGATGATTTGAGTAGATGTTGAGTATATTTACTTGATGAATCACGAGTCTGAATTATTGAAAGGTTCAAGTAATTTTAGGGTGAAGTTGAAAGATCGTTGTGACAAGAGGATAAAATATCTATGATATGATCATAGAGATGAATATCTGAATTACGAGTTTGGAACAGAACTAAGACATTGTGGAAATTATCTCACAACTAATACAGCCTGGAACACCATAGTGTGATGGTGTGTACGAACATCATAACTGCACCCTATTGGATATGATGCATACCATGATGTCTCTTATCGAATTACCACGATAGTTTATGGGTTAGGCATTAGAGACAGCCACATTTACTTTAAATAGGGCACCACGTAATTCCGATGAGATGACACCGTATGAACTATGGTTTAGAGAAACCTAAGCTGTCATTTCTTAAAAGTTTGGGACTGCGATGCTTATGTGAAAAAGTTTTAGGCTGATAAGCTCGAACCCAAAGCGGATAAATGCATCTTCATAGGACACCCAAAACAGTTGGGTATACCTCCTGTCTCAGATCCGAAAGAAATAAAGGATTGTTTCTAAAATTGGGTCCTTTCTCGAGAAAAAAAATTCTCTTGAAAGAATTGAGTGGGAGGATGGTGGAGACTTGATGAGGTTATTGAACCGTCTCTTCAACTAGTGTGTGGCAGGGCACAGGAAGTTGTTCCTGTGGCACCTACACCAATTGAAGTGGAAGCTTATGATATTGATCATGAGACTTCGGATCAAGTCACTCCCAAACCTCGTAGGATGACAAGGATGCGTACTACTTCAGAGTGGTACGTAATCCTGTCTTGGAAGTCATGTTGCTAGACAACAATGAACCTACGAGCTATGGAGAAGCGATGGTGGGCCCGGATTCCGATAAATAGCTCGAGGCCATAAAATCCGAGAGAGGATCCATGTATGAAAACAAAGTGTAGACTTTGGCAGAATGACTCGATGGTCGTAAGGCTGTTGAGTACAGATGGATTTTAAAAGGAAGATTGACAATGATGGTATGCATCACCATTAAGAAAGCTCGACTTGTCGTTAAGATTTTTCTGACAAGTTCAAGGAGTTGACTATGATGAGACTTTCTCACTCGTAGCGATGCTAAGAGTCTGTTGGAATTATATTAGCGATTACTGCATTATTTATGAAATCTTGCAGATAGGATGTCAAAACATTGTTTCCTCGACGATTTTCTTGAGGAAAGGTTGTATGTGATACAACCAGAAGGTTTTGTCAATCCTGAAAGATGCTAATAAGTATGCAAAGCTCCAGCAATCCTTCTAAGGACTGGAGTAAGCATCTCGGAGTTGGAATGTATGCTTTGATGAGATGATCAAAGATTTTGGGTGTATACAAAGTTTATGAGAAACTTGTATTTCCAAAGAAGTGAGTGGGAGCACTATAGAATATCTGATGAGTATATGTTGTTGACATATTGTGGATCAGAAATGATGTAGAATTTATGGAAAGCATATAGGGTTATTTGAAAAGTGTTTTTCAATAGAAAACCTGGATTAGGCTACTTGAACATTGAGCATCTAGATCTATGAGGATAGATCAAAAACGCTAAATGGTACTTTCAAATGAGCACATACCTTGACATGATCTTGAAGGTGTTCAAGATGGATCAGTCAAGGAAGGAGTTCTTGCCTGAGTTGTAAGGTATGAAGTTAAGACTTAAAGCTCAACCACGGCAGAAGAAAGAGAAAGGATGAATGTCGTCCCCTATGCTTTTGTCATAGGCTCTATACGGTATGCCATGCTGAGTACCGCGCCTGATGTGTGCCTTGCCACATGTCTGGCAAGAGGGTACAAAGGTGATCCAGGAGTGGATCACTAGATAGCGGTCAAAATTGTCCTTGGAGTAATAAAGACATGTTTCTCGATTATGGAGGTGATAAAGAGTTCGGCGTAAAGGGTTACATCGATGCAAGCTTTAACACCTATCTGAATGACTCTGGGTAGCAAACCGGATACGTATAGTGGAGCAACCATTTGGAATAGCTCCAAGTGGAGCGTGGAAGCAGCATTTATAATATGACCTAGAGATTTGCGAAGTACATACGGATCTGAATGTTGCAGACCCGTTGACTAAAACCTCTCTCACAAGCAAAACATGATCAAACCCAGAACTCATTGAGTCTTAATCACATGATGATGTGAACAAGTTTAGTGACACTAGTGAACTCTTGGGTGTTAGTCACATGGGGATGTGACCTTGAGTGTTAATCACATATCGATGTGAACTGGATTATTGACTCTAGTGCAAGTGGGAGACTGTTGGAAATATGCCCTAGAGGCAATAATAAATTGATTATTATTATATTTCCTTGTTCATGATAATCATTTATTATCCATGCTAGAATTGTATTGATAGGAAACTCAGATACATGTGTGGATACATAGACAACACCATGTCCCTAGTAAGCCTCTAGTTGACTAGCTCGTTGATCAATAGATGGTTACGGTTTCCTGACCATGGACATTGGATGTCGTTGATAACGGGATCACATCATTAGGAGAATGATGTGATGGACAAGACCCAATCCTAAGCATAGCACAAGATCGTGTAGTTCGCATGCTAAAGCTTTTCTAATGTCAAGTATCATTTCCTTAGACCATGAGATTGTGCAACTCCCGAATACCGTAGGAATACTTTGGGTTTGCCAAACGTCACAACGTAACTGGGTGGCTATAAAGGTGCACTACGGGTATCTCCGAAAGTGTCTGTTGGGTTGGCACGAATCGAGACTGGGATTTGTCACTCCGTGTGACGGAGAGGTATCTCTGGGCCCACTCGGTAGGACATCATCATAATGTGCACAATGTGACCAAGGAGTTGATCACGGGATGATGTGTTACGGAATGAGTAAAGAGACTTGCCAGTAACGAGATTGAACAAGGTATCGGGATGCCGACAATCGAATCTCGGGCAAGTATCGTACCGCTAGACAAAGGGAATTGTATACGGGATTGATCGAATCCTCAACATCGTGGTTCATCCGATGAGATCATCGTGGAACATGTAGGAACCAACATGGGTATCCAGATCCCGCTGTTGGTTATTGACCGGAGAATGTCTCGGTCATGTATGCATGGTTCCCGAACCTGTAGGGTCTACACACTTAAGGTTCGATGACGCTAGGGTTATAGGGAATAGATATACGTGGTTACCGAATGTTGTTTGGAGTCACGGATGAGATCCCGGACGTCACGAGGAGTTCCGGAGTGGTCCGGAGCTAAAGATTTATAAATGGGAAGTCATGTTTTGGTCACCGGAAAAGTTTCGGGTTTTAACGGTAACGTACCGGGACCACCGGGAGGGTCCCGGGGGTCCACCAAGTGGGGCCACCAGTCCCGGAGGGATGCATGGGCCAAGTGTGGGAGGGGACCAGCCCCAGGTGGGCTGGTGCGCCCCCCCACCAAGGCCCAAGGCGCAAGGGAGAGTGAAAGGGGGCAAACCCTAGGCTCAGATGGGCCTAAGGCCCACCTAGTGGTGTGCCCCCCTCTCTCCCCCCTTGGCCGCCCCCCTTAGATGGGATCTAGGCTGGCCGCCACCCCTAGGGGTGGAAACCTAGTTGGGGATGCAGCCCCTCCCCTCCCCCTATATATACTTGAGGTTTGGGCTGCCCAACACACATGAGTTCCACCCCTTCTTGGCGCAGCCCTACCCCTCCCCCTCCTCGTCTCTTGCGGTGCTTGGCGAAGCCCTGCTGGAGTACCACGCTCCTCCACCACCACCACGCCGTTCTGCTGCTGCTGGATGGAGTCTTCCTCAACCTCTCCCTCTCTCCTTGCTGGATCAAGGCATGGGAGACGTCGTCGGGCTGTACGTGTGTTGAACGCGGAGGTGCCGTCCGTTCGGCACTAGGATCTTCGGTGATTTGGATCACGACGAGTACGACTCCTTCAACCCCATTCTCTTGAACGCTTCCGCTTAGCGATCTACAAGGGTATGTAGATGCACTCTCCTTCCCCTCGTTGCTGGTTTCTCCGTAGATAGATCTTGGTGACACGTAGGATAATTTTGAATTTCTGCTACGTTCCCCAACATTCCGACAGTGTGCTGGAGTTGACTTCACTAAGACGTTTGCCTCTGTTATTAAACCAGGCACGATCCACACCGTCCTCCAGCTTGCGGTGTCCCGAGGCTGGCTAGTTCACTAGATGGATGTCTCCAGCGACTTCCTCCATGGCCATCTTGAGGAGCAGGTTTATTGTGAGCAGACCACCGGTTTCGTCGACGCATCTCTCCCTGGCCATGTGTGTTTGTTGTCCCGGTCTCTTTACGGGCTCAAGCAAGCACCCCGCCCCTGGTACCAGCGGATCGCTGGGTTTCTTCAAACACTGGGGTTCAGTGTCACTCGCTCGGATGCCTCACTGTTTGTCTATCGCCACAGTGACACTGAGGGAGTCCTGGACTAAGGGGTCCTCGGGCGTCCGGCCTGTTAGCCATGGGTCGGACTGATGGGATGTGAAGATACGAAGACCGAAGACTACACCCGTGTCCGGATGGGACTCTCCTTGGTGTGGAAAGCAAGCTTGGCGACTAAATATGTAGATTCCTTTCTTTGTAACTGACCTTGTGTAACCCTAGATCCTCCCGGTGCCTATATAAACCGGAGGACTTAGTCCGGAGGGAGAGAGTGACATCATCATAGCCATACAAGTTAGACCTCTAGGGTTTAGCCATTATGATCTCGTGGTAGATCAACTCTTGTAATACTCATATTCATCAAGATCAATCAAGCAGGACGTAGGGTATTACCTCCATAGAGAGGGCCCAAACCTGGGTAAAACATTGTGTCCCCTGTCTCATGTTACCATCGACCTTAGACGCATAGTTTGGGACCCCCTACCCGAGATCCGCCGGTTTTGACACCGACATTGGTGCTTTCATTGAGAGTTCCACCGTGTCGTCATCAAGAGGTTCGATAGCTCCTTCAACCATCTACAACGATGCTGCCCAAGGGGAAGTTTTCCTCCTCGGACAAATCTTCGTGTTCGGCGGTTTCGCTCTACTGGCAAACTCACTTGGCCATCTGGAGCAGATCGAAAGCTCCGCCCTAGCAGGTCGGATTTGGGAGCTTGAACTATGCCGCGGACATCCGTGGGGACTTGATCTTTGCCGAATTCGAGACCGCGACTACCACTCTTGGCCACCCCAAGGGACATGACCTAAATCTTTCATCGGAATGCATCCAGGAGATAGCTCCCATAACCACTCTGGCCTTAGATCCGGAGCAAACTGTGCCATCCAAGGACAGGAAGCTCAACCCTGCCACGGAGGCCACAGATTCCCTGGCGTTGAAGCCGCACATAGACTTGATCTCACATGATACATGTACCACCGAAACCCCGGACTCGTCTCCGGCCGTAAGTTCCAAACCATGTGAGCCCGCAGACGCCGAACTTGATCGTTTATCGATCTTCGAATTCAGTGCCGCAGACATCTTCTAGCACTCGCCTTTGAGCGACATGCTAAACTCATTGAAAAACCTGTCCTTGGTAGGGGACTCACAGTCGAACTATTTTCGGTTGGAACTAGGGGCTGATGATGAAGAATCTTGCTTCCCACCCACCACCCACTCCATAGCCACTATCGAGGACTCAACCGACATGCTCGATTACGGCTCTGAAGACTTCGACGGTATCGTCGACGATGCCGAAGAAGAGCAGGGCCGAAACCCGCCACTCACCGGGCGCGGGATGGTCACTTCTTCATACGATGTATACATGGTGGATACACCTAAAGAAACTAATGACGATGACAAAGAAGATCCAGTTGAGGATAAACCTCCTGAGACATAGCCCAGACGTCGGCGTCAGCGGCGCCGCTCTAAGTCACGTCATGCAAAAGATAGTAATACCGGAACCGGAGAAAAGAACACCCCAGACGAAGCCGAAGACAATGAAGCCCCTGTTGGGACAACATCCGAACAGGATGAACTGGAGGATGGGCATGATAGCCCACATGAACAGGCCATACACGAAGACTCGGAGGATAGTAAATATCTTCCTCTCTCCGAGGACGAGGAGAGCCTCGGCGACGAGGATTTCATCGTGCCTGAGGAACCTCCTGAGTAGGAGCACTTTAAACGCCGGCTATTAGCCACGGCAAGGAGCCTGAAAAAGAAACAACAGCAGCTTCAAGCTGACCAAGACCTGCTCAAGGATAGATGGATAGACATCCTAGTGGCCGAAGAATACGACCCCAAGCACACAACTAAGGGTTACCCTAAGCACAGATTGCTACCTCAGTTCGATGGGGAGGCGCTGGCACTTGTACCACGCGGTAGGGACAATGCGGCTAACCAACCACTATGCAGTCGGGGTAAAGTGGCAGCTCAAGCCGAACAGCAGCGCGCCTCACCCCAAAGAAAAAACAGAGACAAAACAGCTCGGGGTCATACATACGACCCTCAGCAGAACCTGGATGGTAGAACACGACACAACAGGTCGACGGATCGCGAGGACGTGCCTCAACACGCGACGTCGGCTACCTATTCGGACGGAACAAGTCTAGTTACACCCAGGCCGAAAACTGCACGGACTCCATCGGAGCTACGTCGCGACGTGGCCCAATATAGAGGCGCCGCACACCCACTCTGCTTCACTGATGAAGTAATGAAGTGAATTCCCAGAGGGGCTTAGACCTGTGAATATTGAATCATATGATGGAACAATCGATCCCGTGGTATGGATCGAGGATTTTCTTCTCCATATTCACATGGCTCGCAGAGATGACCTTCATGCCATCAAATACCTCCCACTAAAACTCAGAGGACCACCAAGGTACTGGTTAAACAGTCTGCTTGAAAGCTCTATCGGCGGCTGGGAGGATCTGGAAGACGCTTTCCGCGACAACTTCCAAGGTACATATGTTTCGGCCACCAGACGCCGATGACTTAAGTCACATCATCCAACAGCCCGGAGAGTCAGCCAGAAAACTCTGCACTAGGTTCTTAGTTAAAAAGAACCAAATCGTAGACTGTCCGGACGCAGAAGCCCTAGCGGCCTTTAAATACAGTGTCCGGGACGAGTGGCTTGCCCGCCACCTCGGTCAGGAAAAACCAAAATCCATGTCAGCCCTCACCGCTCTGATGACCCACTTTTGCACGGGGGAAGACAGCTGGCTCTGCGTCCGTTAGTCCCCGTCGGAGGGAGGAGCAGCGCTGCCGGCTGTCATGCTTTGTGGCTTGGGGGAGCCGGGCCGCCAGCCAATTTCAGGGACGCTCAGCCCATGGCCAAGTGCTGATGTCGATGGGGGGAGTAGCGATGCTGGTTGTCGTGCCTCGTCGAGCCCGCGATTCCACCATGGGATCCGTTGCCAGTCCGCAACCGAGTACCTGTGCAGGAGAGACAAACTGCCATGCGTGCGGGGATATAGCTAGCCTCCGCTTCCACCACGAGGAAATATGCCCTAGAGGCAATAATAAAGTTATTATTGATTTCCTTATATCATGATAAATGTTTATTATTCATGCTAGAATTGTATTAACCAGAAACATGATACATGTGTGAATACATAGACAAACAGAGTGTCACTAGTATGCCTCTACTTGACTAGCTCGTTGATCAAAGATGGTTATGTTTCCTAGCCATAGACAAAGAGTTGTCATTTGATTAATGGAATCACATCATTAGGAGAATGTGATTGACTTGACCCATTCCGTTAGCTTAGCACTTGATCATTTACTTTGTTGCTATTGCTTTCTTCATGACTTATACATGTTCCTATGACTATGAGATTATGCAACTTCCGTTTACCGGAGGAACACTTTGTGTGCTACCAAACGTCAAAAAGTAACTGGGTGATTATAAAGGTGCTCTACAGGTGTCTCCGAAGGTACTTGTTAGGTTGGCGTATTTCGAGATTAGGATTTGTCACTCCGATTGTCGGAGAGGTATCTCTGGGCCCACTCAGTAATACACATCACTTAAGTCTTGCAAGCATTGCAACTAATGAATTAGTTGTGGGATGATGTATTACGGAACGAGTAAAGAGACTTGCCGATAACGAGATTGAACTAGGTATTGAGATACCGATGATCGAATCTCGGGCAAGTAACATACCGATGACAAAGGGAACAATGTATGTTGTTATGCGATTTGACCGATAAAGATCTTCGTAGAATATGTAGGAGCCAATATGAGCATCCAGGTTCCACTATTGGTTATTGACCGAAGACGTGTCTCGGACATGTCTACATAGTTCTTGAACCTGTAGGGTCGGCACGCTTAAAGTTCGATGATGGTTATATTATGAGTTTATGTGTTTTGATGTACCGAAGGTAGTTCGGAGTCCCGGATGAGATCGGGGACATGACGAGGAGTCTTTAAATGGTCGAGACGTAAAGATCGATATATTGGACAACTATATTCGGACATCGGAAAGGTTCCGAGTGGTTCGGGTATTTTTTGGAGTATCGGGGAGTTACGGGAATACGGGGGAAGAAGTATATGGGCCTTATTGGGCTTTAGGGGGGAGAGAGAGGCAGGTCGCGCGCCCCCCAAATGACTAGTCCGAATTGGACTAGGGGGAGGGGCGGCGCCCCCTCCTTCTCTTCACTCTTCCCCTTCCTTGTGTCCTACTCCTACTACTTGGAAGGGGAGGAATCCTACTCCTGGTGGGAGTAGGACTCCTCCAGGGCGTGCCATAGGGGCCGGCCCTCTCCCCATCCTCCACTCCTTTATACACATGGCCAGGGGGCACCCCATAGACACAACAATTGATCTCTTGGATCTTTTAGCCATGTGCGGTGCCCCTCTCCACCATAGTCCACCTCGATAATATCTAGCGGTGCTTAGGTGAAGCCCTGCGACGGTAGAACATCAACATAGTCACAACGCCATCGTGCTGACGGAACTCTCCCTCAAAGCTCGGCTGGATCGGAGTTCGAGGGACGTCATCGAGCTGAACGTGTGCTGAACTCGGAGGTGCCGTGCGTTCGGTACTTGGATCAGTCGGATCGTGAAGACGTACGACTACATCAACCGCGTTGTGCTAACGCTTCCGCTTACGGTCTACGAGGGTACTTGGACGATACTCTTCCCTCTCGTTGCTATGCATCACCATGATCTTGCGTGCGCGTAGGAAATTTTTTGAAATTACTATGTTCCCCAATAGGAGTCACTGCAGAGCAGCACTCAGTCGGACGCGTCTCCACGGCGCGAGCCGTTGATTAGCTGACTCGGCGTCAGAATCCCACGTTGTCGGTTGCTGAGTCTCACCGCTCGAGGAGCCAGACCGCTGGCCGGGGCCATAAGAAAGACAAGACGTTAGGATGCATTGATGGAGTTTCCCACGTCCAGGACATGTACGCGCATGCAGGAGGCATTAGTTAGCGGTAATTAAGCAAGATGGGTTACCGTTCGTGCATGTGAAGGAAGTTTCCTTCTTCCACGGGCCATTTATCTCCCTGCCGGTTTATTGTCCGATCGTGGGCTTGTGCCCCATCTGCGGACGTTGCAGCAGGGTAGCAGACGCCGGCGGGAGGAGTCGCCGTGCATGGGGGGTGCGGCCAGCCCTGACACCCACGCCGCGTTAGGCCAGTGTCACCACCGCGGAAGCCACGGCGGGGCCGCGACGCTTGTAGGAGGACTCGCCTTGTGCGGGTAGCGTGACCGGCCTCCGACAGATGTGGCGCGTGGGGCGCACCATCCATGCGGCGCCTTGCCGTGCGGGAAGCTGGGCAGTTGGTCGTAGAGACCATGGCCAAGCGGACGATCGGAGGAAGGAGCGGGCCGACGATGATGGAGTCGATGGAGCGGCGTAGACTTCACCGAACATTCATGCGGGATCCAGATCGTCGATCGAGAATTCTTGGAAAAAGAAGAGGAGATCGTACCGAAGGGCGTCGCTGCAGCATGCCGCGTCCGGGCATCGGGAAGATGAGGTGGTCTTCCTCCATGCCTGGTGCCCTCTCTTCTTCTTACTCTCGATCCATGATCGATCCGCATGCCCACAGTTTTGAGTAAAAGATGTATCTTTACCCCCCTTTTTGTGATGCTTCAGAAGCTCGCTGTGGAGATGAACAACATGTGATATATCAAAGAAAATTAAATACAGAAGAATAACAAACATTTGCATTATGGCTCGATAGACACCATGCCCCACGGTGGGTGCCAACTATCGTGGGAATGATTCCTACAATAATAAGGGATAGGGTAAAGGAGCATGATCTATCGATATGCAAATGGTTGACACGGTGGTTTTACCGAGTTTGGGCCTCTCACTGTGGAGATAACAACCCTACGTCTTGTGCTCCGGAGAGGCTTTGTTTATCTGATTATGTATCCGGAGATTACAATGTATGTGAGAGAGAGGAGAACGGATCCCATGCTAAGTCCTGAGACTAATGGTCAGAGAGAGAGGGAGAAGAAATGAGAGAGGAAAAGCCCCCAAGTCTAGTGGTGGGGGTGGTTTATATAGAGTGCGCCACCCCCTCACCTCCTATGTTACAAAGTGGGTCATGAATGCCATAATGCTAGCTCACTACCAAGCCTTCACTATGAGAATAATTCTTTGACTGCTTTGCTGCCTGCTGGTCTTCGTATACCCGAGTGAGTCATATGGTTGAGTGGTGAACTGTCATCCGAGTGGATAGTATGCTGCTTGTCCGAGTGGATAGTATGTCTGTATGAAATTTATTTGGACCCACATGTTGTGTGGACCCCATGCTTTATGATATTTCGACCCTTCGTGGGCCTACCTGTTATGTGTATCCCCAACACCAAGTTTTAGCATGATCTCGAAGTGAGAACGAAAATAGCTTCAATTTAACAATATCATTATCCACATATTTTTTCTTTTGCATATCACACAAATCAACGAAATTATTAAGATGGGATGCGGCATCTTCATTGGGAAGGCCGGAAAATTTATTTTTCATAACAAGATTCAGCAAAGCGGCATTAATTACACAAGATTCGCATTAGTAGCAGGAGCAATCAGAGTACTAACAAAATCATTGTTGTTGGTATTGGAAAAGTCACACAATTTGGTATTGTCTTGATCCATCTTGACAAAGCAAGCAATCCAACAAACAAGCGCACAAAAAGCAAGTGGAGAAGACGAACGGAAGAGGGGTGAAGAATAGGTAAATCTTTTCGAAAATTGTTTTAGAAGTGGGGGAGAGGAAAACGAGAGGCAAATGACAAATAATGTAATGTGAGGGATGAGAGTTTATGATGGGTACTTGGTATGTCTTGGCTTGGCATAGATCTCCCCAGCAACGGCGCCAGAAATTCTTCCTGCTACCTCTTGAGCTTGCGTTGCTTTTTCCCTTAAAGAGGAAAGGGTGATGCAGCAAAGTAGAGTACGTATTTCCCTTAGCTTTTGAGAACCAAGGTATCAATCCAGTAGGAGACAATGCACAAGCCACCGAATACCTGCACAAACAAACACCAACTTGCACGCAACGCGACAAAGGGGTGTCAATCCCTTCACGGTTATTTCCAAAGTGAGATTTGATATAGATGGATAAAGGGTAAAGTAATATTTTTGGTATTTTTGGTTTATGGAACAGAAAGTAAAAGATTGCAAAAAAGTAAATAGGAAACTAAAATTGTAGATCAGAAACTTATATTATGGAAAATAGAAGATTATATGATGGAAAATAGACCCGGGGGCCATAGGTTTCACTAGAGGCTTCTCTCAAGATAGAAAATATTACGGTGGGTGAACAAATTACTGCCGAGCAATTGATAGAAAAGCGCAAAGTTATGACGATATCTAAGGCAATGATCATGAATATAGGCATCACGTCGGTATCAAGTAGACCGACTCCTACCTGCAACTACTACTATTACTCCACACATCGCCCGACTCCTGCCTGCATCTAGAGTATTAAGTTCATAGAACAGAGTAATGCATTAAGTAAGATGACATGATGTAGCGGGATAAACTCAAGCAATATGATGAAAACCCCATCTTGGTATCCTCGATGGCAACAATAAAATACGTGTCAGTTCCCCTTCTGTCGCTAGAATCGACATCGCAAGATTGAACCCAAAGCTAAGCACTTCTTCCATTGCAAGAAAAATCATTCTAGTTGGCCAAACCAAATCGATAATTCGAAGAGACTTGCAAAGATATCAAATCATGCATACAATAATTCAAAGAAGAACCAAATAATATTCATAGATAAGCTGATCATAAATCCACAATTCATCGGATCTCGGTAAACACACCGCAAAAAAAGCATTACATCGAATAGATCTCCAAGAACATTGAGGAGAACATGGTATTGAGAATCAAAGAGAGAGAAGAAGCCATCTAGCTACTAGATATGGACCCATAGATCTGTGGTAAACTACTCATGCTTCATCGGAGAGGCAATGGTGTTGATATAGAAGCCCTCCGTGATCGAATCCCCCTCCAGAAGGACGCCGGAAAAGGCCCCTGGATGGGATCTCACGGGTACAGAAGGTTACGGTGGTGAAAAAGTGGTTTCGTAGCTTCCCTGGAAGGTTTTCGGGTATTTGAGAATATATAGGCGGAAGAAATAGGTCGGTTGAGTCACGAGGGGCCCACAAGGGTGGGGGGCGCGCCCTACCCCAGGGCGCGCCTCTCGACCTTGTGGACGCCTCGTGGCTTTCCTGACGTGCACTTCAAGCCCTCTGGATGTCTTCTGGTCCAAGAAAAATCATCACGAAAGTTTCATTCCGTTTGGACTCCGTTTGGTATTCCTTTTCTGCAAAACTCTAAAACAAGGGAAAACAGGAACTGGCATTGGGCTCTAGGTTAATAGGTTAGTCCTAAAAATAATATAAAATAGCATATTAATGCATATAAAATATCCAAAACAGATAATATAATAGCATGGAACAATCAAAATTATAGATACTTTGGAGACGTATCAGGCTACTATGAACACTAGTAAACTACACATCAATAACATGTATATCATATATACCTTTGTTCACATTGCCATCCTTCTTATCCGCCAAATATTTGGGGTAGTTCCGCTTCCAGTGATCATTCCCTTTGCAGTAGAAGCACTCAGTTTTAGGCTTAGGCCTATCTTTGGGCTTCTTCACGGGAGCGGCAACTTGCTTGTCATTCTTCTTTAAGTTCCCTTTCTTTTCCTTTGCCCTTTTTCTTGAAACTAGTGGTGTTGTTAACCATCAACACTTGATGATCTTTCATGATTTCTACCTTCGCCAATTTCAGCATCGCGGAGAGCTTGGGAATCTTTTCCGTTATCCCTTGCATATTATCGGTGTCAAAACCGACGGATCTCGGGTAGGGGGTCCCGAAATGTGCGTCTAAGGTGGATGGTAACAGGAGGCGGGGGACACGATGTTTACCCAGTTTTGGGCCCTCTCGATGGAGGTAATACCCTACGTCTTGCTTGATTGACCTGGATGATATGAGTATTACAAGAGTTGATCTACCACGAGATCGTAGAGGCTAAACCCTAGAAGCTAGCCTATGGTCTGATTGTTGTTGTCCTACGAACTAAACCCTCCGGTTTATATAGACACCGGAGGGGGCTAGGGTTACACAGAGTCGGTTACAAGGGAGGAGATCTACATATCCGTATTGCCAAGCTTGCCTTCCATGCCAAGGAGAGTCCCATCCGGACACGGGACGAAGTCTTCAATCTTGTATCTTCATAGTCCAACAGTCCAGCCAAAGGATATAGTCTGGCTGTCCGGAGACCCCCTAATCCAGGACTCCCTCAGTAGCCCCTGAACCAGGCTTCAATGACGATGAGTCCAGCGCGCAAATTTGTCTTCGGCATTGCAAGGCGGGTTCCTCCTCCGAATACTCCATAGAAGATTTTGAACACAAGGATAGTGTCGGGCTCTGCAAAACAAGTTCCACATACCACCGTAGAGAGAATAATATTTCCACAAATCTAATCTGCTGACACGTTTGACGGCATGACATCATACCACGGCCCGGTCATTATTCAAACCGTTTTCCTCAACCAGCACTGCACATATCGTGAGGCGGTTTTCTTGACACGTCTTGTCGAAGCAGAGATCGTGTCCCCTTATCACGGGATTCTCATCAATACGGACATGGGTAAACCAACCGCGCCATCAATTACGGCGCTCGGGGAATAAGCGATTTTACCAAGTAAGTGGGGAGGCGCATCGCCTCTTCTGCCCTTATAAAGGGACAAAGATTCACCCCTTTTTACCCACGCCTTCTTCCTCCTTGCTTATCCATTCTCGCGCACTCGAGCTCCAGCGCCCAAGTTCGCATCTTTCTCCTCAAACCACTCCAAGCATGTCCGGAGCGGGAGGCAAGTGGACGGAGGAGAACATCGCAAAGCTACGGGAAGCCGGATATCTGGCCGAGGACATCGCGCACCGGCTGCCAGATGCGGGGCAGATCATCCCTACGCCCTCACCCCATGAGAGGGTAGTTTTCCTTACCCACTTTGTCCGCGGACTGGTATTTCCCCTTCACCCATTTGTCCACGGGCTCATGTTCTACTACGGGCTGGATTTTCATGATCTGGCCCCCAATTTCATCCTCAACATCTCGGCGTTTATCGTCGTGTGCGAGGCCTTCCTCCGCATCAGGCCCCACTTCGGCCTATGGCTGAAGACCTTCAATGTTAAACCGAAGGTGGTGGTCGGCCAGCAAGCGAAGTGCAGAGGCGCCATGGTGGGAAAAATGCCTAACGTCACCTGGCTCGAAGGCTCCTATGTGGAGACCATAAAGGGGTGGCAATCGGGGTGGTTCTACATCACCGAGCCGCGCGACACCAACTGGGTGGCGGCCCCCGAATTTCGATCCGGAATCCCCACGCGGCTCACCTCCTGGAAAGAGAAGGGCCTGTCCTGGGGTTCCCTGGTAGAGCTGAGCGGACTCCAGACCTGCATCAAGAACATGATGAGCAAGAAAATCAAGCTCGTCAACGTGGTCCAGGTCATGCTCTTCCGCTGGATTCTCCCGTGTCAGCGACGGGTATTCAATTTGTGGGAGTTCGACCCGGCCAAGCACCAGACGCTGCGAGAGCTCTTTGACACGACACACAAGGACGTCTGGAAGGTGATGTTCAAGGGCGCCGAGGTACCTCCTCCCCTTATCGAGGACCGTGTACTCAGCGCAAAGCTCCATGCCAATCCGGTAAGTTTTGATATCTCACGGGATATTTATTTGCCCCAATTTAATCATGTGCGGGATTTAAGCTTCCATGCCATTAACAGGACTGGGTAGAAACAGCGGAGCGGGTCGATTGCCCAACCCCTTGCCTGAAGATCCTGCAGATGCTCTCCTAACGGAGATGCTGGTTCCGGCGCCTTACAAGGTGCTGGTGAAGAAGGCCAAGAAGAAGGTCGCGGCGACCCGAAAGGGTCTCCGGCGCAAGGTTATATCGGACTCATCATCCGATGACTCCGAAGCGCCCTCCTCCCACGAAAACGAGGAGGAGGAAGAGGAAAGTTCTCCCCCACCAGCCGGGGGAGACAAGAAAAGGAAGGCCGCCCCAACCAGGGAGGCCGAAGGGTCCAAGAAGGGAAGGACCCTCCTTCCGGACTGCTCCATGACGGCCACCCATAGCGACGACGAGTGGTTACCCAGGGACAAGCCCCTGGCGAAGTCATAAGTATCCGGATACCATAGTAATTCATGGTATGTTTTATTGCACTGCTTCTCCTTATGCCGAATATGATTATGCAGTCTGTCCCGAGCCCGTATCGACGTATCTTCGTCAGACGGTTCTTTGGACTCGTCGGATCTGAATAACGATTCACTTCTGACCACCTCCACCCCTTGCCCTACGGACAACGTCGAGGTGTTGTCTCAAAAGGCACCGAGCCAAGGGGAGGTAGTCCTGGGGGCACCTCGAGGCGACCTTCCGGACCCTGGGCGCAAAGGGAGCAAGACTCCCACGGGCTCCAAGTTCGGCCCTCAGCCGAACACTGCGCCGGAACCTTCGGTGGTTTCGGATTCCGGCGGGCGACCCCCCCTTAAGAGGGGCGAGCTTCCCGTGCCGGTGGCCTCTGTCCATCCAGAGGCACCGGACAACTTGCTGGAAGCGCTTCGCGACGCTTCCATCGACGAAGAGCACCGCACTATCATGAGTGCGGTGATCGAGAAAGTTTAGTCCGCCAAAAACGGACTAACCGAAGCTTGTGCCAGCCTCCTAACAGGCTTTCAGCTAAGCAATCAAAATATAGGAAAAATATTACCGCATAGACAGTAGCCCCTGATGCTCTGTTTGGCGTTCGCGAAGAAAGGCCGAATAGAGGATCAAATAATGACTCGGGAGTCTAATCAGAATATGTCTATGTGCATATGCAGGCTTCACTGCTGGCCGCTGCCGCACGTACTACGGAGGTCGCTGCACTGAAGCAGGACCTTGAGCGGTCCGAGGACGAGCTCGGCCTTACCAAGAGGCAGCTCGAGGAGAGCAAAGGTAAGCAATACCTTGTCTATATATTAAAAATAAATTTGGTTGTAAAATAATAGGATCATCATGAATTTGGTAGGGGCCACAACCGAGGTGGCGACCCTGAAGAAGGCGATGTCCGAGGCTGAAGACAAAGCGGCCAAGGAGCGCATTGAGCGGGAAAAGCAAGAAGCCCGAGTAGGCGAGGTGCAGCAAGAGCTCGAGGCTCTTGCCAAAAAACATGAGTCCTTGGAGCTTGACTCTAAGACGCGAGAGTCCGAGCTTGTGAAGGCGCGCGAAAGCGCACAGAGCGCCAAGGCTGAAGCCCACAAGGCCCTCCAGGAAATTGATGCGGTGAAGAAGATAGCAGCGGGTAAGGCATTTATTATGCAAAGCAAGCATGTGAAGGAAACTTTCCTTTTACTTACCCGAGCTCGGAGCTCTCCAGGAGCGTTCGTAGATCTTCCCCACAGTGTGCTGGATGCCGCGGAGTTTTACCGAGATGAGGAGGGGAGCTCGACGAAAAAGTTGTTCTGGTCTCAATATACTGGGACCGAACACCCAATGCCCTTGAGCGACCAGCTGAAGCAACTGGTCGAGCTTCACAAGGCGGCCGAACAGGCCATGAAGGGTCTTATAGTCCGGATGTGGCTTGGCGATGTCAATGAAAGCACCAATGTCGGTGTCAAAACCGGCGGATCTCGGGTAGGGGGTCCCGAACTGTGCGTCTAAGGCGGATGGTAACAGGAGGCGGGGGACACGATGTTTACCCAGGTTCGGGCCCTCTCGATGGAGGTAATACCCTACGTCCTGCTTGATTGATCTTGATGATATGAGTATTACAAGAGTTGATCTACCACGAGATCGTAGAGGCTAAACCCTAGAAGCTAGCCTATGGTCTGATTGTTGTTGTCCTACGGACTAATCCCTACGGTTTATATAGACACCGGAGGGGGCTAGGGTTACACAGAGTCGGTTACAAGGGAGGAGATCTACATATCCGTATTGCCAAGCTTGCCTTCCACGCCAAGGAGAGTCCCATACGGACACGGGACGATCTTGTATCTTCATAGTCCAATAGTCCGGCCAAAGGATATAGTCCGGCTGTCCGGAGACCCCCTAATCCAGGACTCCCTCACATATTATAGTTCATCACGAAGTTCTAGTACCTTGGTGATAGTGACTAGAGAACTTTGCCAATCACTATCTTATCTGGAATATTAACTCCCACTTGATTCAAGTGATTGTAGTACCCAGACATTCTGAGCACATGCTCATTGGTTGAGTTATTCTCCTCCATCCTGTAGGCAAAGTACTTGCCAGAGGTCTCATACCTCTCGACACGGGCATGAGTCTGAAATGCCAATTTCAACTCTTGGAACATCTCATATGCTCTATGGCGTTCAAAACGTTTTTGAAGTCTCGATTCTAAGCCGCAAAGTATGGTGCACTAAACTATCAAGTAGTTATCATATCGAGCTTGCAAAACTTTCATAACGTCTGTATCTGCTCCCGCAACAGGTTTGTTACCTAGCGGTGCATCAAGGACATAATACTTCTATGCAGCAATGAGGACAATCCTCAGATCACAGACCCAGTCCGAATCATTGCTACTATCATCTTTCACTTAGTTTTCTCTAGGAACATATCAAAAATAAGGGAGCTAAATCATGAGCTATTGATCTACAACATAGATATGCAAATACTATCAGGACTAAGTTCATGATAAATTAAGTCCAATTAATCAAATTACTTAAGAACTCCCACTTAGATAGACATCCCTCAAGTCATCTGAATGATACGTGATCCAAATCAACTAAACCATGTTTGATTATCACGTGAGATGGAGTAGTCATCAATGGTGAACATCTCTATGTTGAACATATCTACTATATGATTCACGTTCGACCTTTCGGTCTCAAGTGTTCCAAGGCCATGTCTGTACATGCTAGGCTCATCAAGTTTAACCCCGAGTATTCCGCATGTGCAAAACTGTCTTGCACCCGTTGTATGTGAACGTAGAGCCTATCACACCCGATCATCATGTGGTGTCTTAGCACGACGAACTGTCACAATGGTGCATACTCAGGGAGAACACTTATACCTTGAAATTTTAGTAAGGGATCATCTTATAATGCTACCGCCGTACTAAGCAAAATAAGATGCATAAAAGATAAACATCACATGCAATCAAAGTATGTGACATGATATGGCCATCATCATCTTGTGCCTTTGATCTCCATCTCCAAAGCACCGTTGTGATCTCCACTTGATCTCCATCATAGCATCATGGTCGTCTCGCCAACTATTGCTTCTACAACTATCGCTAATGCATAGTGATCAAGTAAAGCAATTACATGGCATTTGCATTTCATACAATAAAGAAGCAACCATAAGGCTCTTGCCAGTTGGTGATAACTTTTACAAAACATGATCATCTCATACAATAACGTATATCACATCATGTCTTGACCATATAGCATCACAACATGCCCTGCAATAACAAGTTAGACGTCCTCTACTTTGTTGTTACAAGTTTTACGTGGCTTCTACGGGCTTCTAGCAAGAAAAATTCTTACCTACGCATCAAAACCACAATGGTGATTTATCAAGTTTGTTGTTTTAACCTTCAACAAGGACCAGCCGTAGTCAAATTCGATTCAACTAAAGTTGGAGAAACAGACACCCGCCAGCCACCTTTATGCAAAACTAGTTGCATGTCTGTCGGTCGAACCGGTCTCATGAACGTGGTCATGTAAGGTTGGTCCGGGCCGCTTCATTCAACAATACCGCCGAATCAAAATAAGACATTGGTGGTAAGCAGTATGACGATCACCGGCCACAACTCTTTGTGTTCTACTTGTGCATATCATCTACGCATAGACCTGGCTCAGATGCCACTGTTGGGAAACGTAGCATGCAATTTCAAAAATTTCCTATGCTCACGCAAGATCTATTTAGGAGATGCATAGCAACGAGAGGGGGAGAGTGTGTCTATGTACCCTCATAGACCAAAAGCGGAAGCGCTTGACAACGCGGTTGATGTAGTCGAATTTCTTATCATTCCGACCGATCAAGCACCGAACATACGGCACCTCCGAGTTCTGCACACGTTCAGCTCGATGACGTCCCTCGAACTCTTGATCCAACAAAGTGTCGAGGGAGAATTCCGTCAGCATGACGGCATGGTGACGGTGATGGTGAAATGATCCGTGCAGTGCTTCGACTAAGCACTACGTGAATATGACCACAGGCGTAAACTGTGGAGGGGGGCACCGCACATGGCTAACAATTGTTGGTGTGTGTTCTAGCGGTGCCCCCCCCCACATATATATAGGTTGGAGGGGAGGAGAGGCAGCCAAGGGGGTGCCCCAACTAGGAGGAATCCTACTTGGGCGCCTCCCAATTCTGCCTCCCCCCTTCCATAACTTCTGGAGGGGGAAGGAAGGAGGAGGGAGGAGGGAAGGAAGGGGGAGGCCGAATCCCTCCCCTTCCTTCTCTCTTCCCCCTCTTTTCTTCTCCTCCTATTCGGCCTATATGGGGGCGCTAGTATGTCCCCTTCTTGGCCCATTAGGCCCATATAGTTGTTGGGGGATGCCCGGAACCCCTTCCGGTGACCCGATATGTACCCGATACCCCCAGAATACTTCCGATGTACGAATATCATCGTCCTATATATGAATATTTACCTCTTGACCATTTCGAGACTCCTCGTCATTTCCGTGATCTAATCCGGGACTCCGAACAACATTCGGTCACCAAATCACATAAACTCATATAATACAAAATCGTCATCGAACGTTAAGCGTGCGGACCCTACGAGTTCGAGAACTATGTAGACATGACCGAGACATCTCTCTGGTCAATAACCAATAGTGGAACCTGGATGCTCATATTGGCTCCTGCATATTCTACGAAGATCTTTATCGGTCGAACCGTTATGACAACATACGTTATTCCCTTTGTCATCGGTATGTTACTTGCCCGAGATTCGATCATCGGTATCTTCATACCTAGTTCAATCTTGTTATCGACAAGTCTATTTACTTGTTCCGTAATACTTCATCCCACAACTAACTCATTAGTCACTTTGCTTGCAAGGCTTCTTATGATGTGCATTACCGAGAGGGCCCAGAGATACCTCTTCGATACTCGGAGTGACAAATCCTAATCTTGATCTATGCAAACCCAACAAACACCTTCAGAGATACCTGTAGAGCATCTTTATAATCACCCATTTACGTTGTGACATTTGATAGCACACAAGGTATTCCTCTGATATTCGGGAGTTGCACAACCTCATAGTCAAAGGAATATGTATATGACATGAAGAAAGCAATAGCAATAAAACTGAACGATCAATATGCTAAGCTAATGGATGGGTCTTTTCCATCACATCGTTCTCCTAATGATGTGATCCCGTTCATCAAATGACAACTCATGTCTTTGGTTAGGAAACTTAACCACCTTTGATCAATGAGCAAGTCTAGTAGAGGCTTACTAGGGACACGATGTTTTGTCTATGTATCCACACATGTATCAAGTTTCCGGTTAATACAATTCTAGCATGAATAATAAACATTTATCATGATATAAGGAAATATAAAATAACAACTTTATTATTTCCTCTAGGGCATATTTCCTTCAATTTCCCGTCGGATGAGTAATTTGATTTTAGCGAAGAAGATAACATCGCTATGCTAGTGGCGATGCACAAGAGGAAGAACCCGAAGTACAACGGTTTCATGTATGGTCGTGCATTCATTCGGAGAGAACGGGTTGAGGCGCACAAGAGGTTCATGCACAACTATTTGGCTTCACCACCTGTTTTTTCAGAGAGGTATTTCTGACACTGATTCAGAATGTCCAATGACTTATTCATCCACATTTGCAATTCAGTGAAGCAGCATGATCGATCCTTCAAGTAGAGGAGGAATTGTGTCGGGTTGCTTGGACATAGGACCGAACAAAAGGTCACTGCCGCTTTGCACATGATGGTCTATGGTGTTTTGGCAGACTGCATTAATGACAATTTGGCAATGGCAGAGAGCACTTCTATCTTCTATGTCAAACAATTTGCAAAGACTATGGTAGAAGTGTTTGGTGCGGAGTACATGAGAGCACCCAATGCTCGGGACACTTAGAGGCTTTTGGAGATGTACAAAGCTCGTGGGTTTCCTGGTATGCTAGGATCCGTCGATTGCATGCATTGGAAATGGAAAAATTGCCCAAAATCATGGCATGGATAGTTCAAGGGTCGTGGGAAGGATGCCACTATCATTCTTGAGGCCATTGCCGATCAAGAAACATGGTTTTGGCATTCATATTTTGGGATGCCTGGATCTTTCAATGACATCAACGTGCTCGACCGATCACCTCTTTTTGCCAAGTTAGCAAATGGAGAAGCACCACCGGTGACCTTCAAAGCAAATGGCCACACATACAACTATTGATGCTATCTTGAGGATGGGATCTACCCGAGGTGGAGTACTTTTGTCAAGCCAGTTGCTATACCCCGAGGTAAGAAAGAACTCATCTTTCACAATGCGCAAGCGGTGGCTAGGAAAGATGTTGAGAGGGCTTTTGGGATTTTGCATTCCCAATTTACTATTGTGTGAGGACCATCTAGATTCTGGGATCAAAAAACACTTTGGTATACCATGACCGCTTGCGTGATCATGCATAACATGATCATTGAGAATGAGTGTGGACAAATTTTGGATTACACCTTCTATAATTTGATGGGCATAAGTGTTATGCCAATGAGGAAATAGGAGCGAATCAGACGTTTCATGAAGGTGTACAATGAAATTAGAGACTCTGATGCGCACGATCAACTTAGGAAGGATTTGATGGAGGGGTATTGGAAATGGCACGGCGAAAGAGATGCCTAGTTTCATTTTTTGTTTGTTGTATTGTGCAAAACTATGTTGTATTTCTGTACCATTTGATCTTGGGGATTTGATGAATATGTAATAATTTGATACTATGGACATGTGAAATTTTGTCTTTGATTTCCGGACGTTTTATTTCAATTTGTGCGGCTGAACAGTAGCCGTGCGGCCATCAACAGCTTTTACATCTCTAGTTTGCATCTTCTCTTGGAGTTGCTCTTTTACATCTTCAATATGCATCATCTATTGAGGTTGCCTCTTTTTTGGAGATGTAAAAAGCATTTTTTTGGAGATGTATATTTTTACATCTCGTTTTTATATCTCCAAATTTGCATCTTCTATTGGAGATGCTCCAATTGATCCTTGCTAATTCTATTTCTTTCAACATACACACATAAGCCATCCACATAGTTTTCCACAATACAACAAACAAACCTTATCAAAGGGCCACCCAACATGCATGGCAAAAAAAATCCATTATATTATTTTACTACCTATATTCAAAAAATATTTTCAACTATACAATACATAATATATGTTTGAAGTTTTTTCCATATACTGTTAATTTAAGTGTTTCTTACAACCAAATCTTGAAATGTGTTATAAGATATTATCCAAGAAACGCACGAGGAATCATCTAGTTTCACTAGTATACAGAATCGAGCATTGGAGGTGGTTCTCATACACAAACCGGTGCTAGTTTTTAGTTCCGCCTCAAAGGCTACGTCGCTAATACTCCACATAGAGTAGACGGTTGTGGAAACTGCCTCCAATATCATGGACAACAATACCCTTCTTGCCACATGCGGTTTCATACAAATAACCGTCTTCATTTTGTATGTTAGGGACATAAATGTTTCCTTTTAGGTACTCGCCCCTGCTAATGATAGTCAGATGAAACACTCCTTGATTTTCATATTACTTAACTAGTCACGTGAATGAAATTGAAAGTAAACTTTCAGATAAACATAGACATATTCCATACATCATTCAATTGCACAAAAGCTTTGCATCTCATAACAGACATGCATATAGAATTGAAATTTCAGAGCAACATACATTTACGCACTTCGCAACCAACATATGAAACATATGCAAAAACCTAAAAAGGAGTCAAGGTAAAACACTAACGTCCTTAGCACAGACTCATACATAACATCTCGGTCAAAGATTGTGGAATGTTTTAGCATGAACTCTGAGACCATCAGAGAGGCTCGGGCTCGGAACCCATATCCAGAATGAAGAGTGTGGAGGACCAGGTGCCTGCCCCTCCACCTTCCACTTCTCTTAAATTTTCTTGTGCAATGCAACTAAAATAAATAAAAACTACATGCAAAAAAAATTAGATCTTATTGGGTTATATTTGACATAAGTTTGTTGGGAGGTCAACACATAGGTATATAATCTTGAAGGAAGAGAGACAAAGATTCAGACCTCAGATAATGTAATTAACCTTAATATTTTACATTCAAGGTGTAACTTCTTTGACAAGCATGAGTTAAAGAATTTTGTTTATTATTCAATACACAAAAATTCAAAGCTAGCCACGCCTATGATACAAGTAAAGGTTACCAGTTTATCATTGTAAAACAAAGACTTAACTATACTCCCTCCTTTTCGGTTTACTTGGACAATCTTAGAAATCTCATCAACTAAAACCTTCATATGAGCAGCAACTAATCATAGAAAAAAGATATAAGCATACAATCGCTAACCGTAGAAGCAACAACTATCTGCTGGAATTTTGTCTATTTTGGGCCTAGCCCAATAGCAGTTTCAGAAATTCCTAATAAATCCTAGAGGCCCACTTAGCCCATTTGTGCAAGGCAAGGGATACTACTAAAGTTTAGTCCCACATTGCTAGTTGAGTGGGAGTTGGACATCCTTATAAGGGAGGTTCTCTCCCCACTTGTATGAGCATGAGAACAAGAGGGACATTCACGCGCGCTCCTCCTCTGCCACCCGCCTCGCCACGCCACGCCTCGTCACGACGTGTCGCGGGTTGCGGGTTGCGGGAATGAGCCGAGACGATGTCTAAATTTTTTCCACGCACTACGGGTATATGAAAGGTCACACGAAAGCTGAAAAGATTTTTGCGAAAGAGAAGTTCGAATGCGAACGGTGCAGCTCGTCGGCTGCTGGCTGTTCGCTTCATCTCCGTCTCTTCGTTTCATCTCCCGTCGCTGCCCTCTCGCCTCCTTATCTTGCGCATATAAAAGGGAGGTCGCTCCTCCCAGAGTGGACGCACCAGAACCTCTTCCTCCTCTCGCCACAAGTTCCTGAGCACTGCGCTGCTGCTACGATCTTCCCCATCCCGGCTTGCGGCGTGCACCGTAGGTCGGGACAGTAGGCCTCCGAAACCGCACCTTTTGAGTCCTGTACGGGAGAAGGGTGAAAAGGTTTTTGGGGAGCGCTCAGCGCGACTACTGGCTACTTCATTATGGACGATCCGGTCGCCGACGACTACTTCCCCGAGGTCCACGATCTCCTCGACGACATGGCAGGCGAGGACACCGACCCCAAGTCCAGCACTTCCACTGCTACTGTCCCGTACGTGTTCTTGCTCTTTCTGTTAGATTTCATTACACAGTTCTTTGCTCTACTTTCCGTCCTACATGTGTTAGGTTCTACTTCATATATGCAACTTCATCTAGTGTCTGTTCTAGATGTGTTTAGTTCAAGTTCATATATGCAGATGCTCTTTACCTTCTCTCTATCCGAATGTATGACTTGTTTTATCTCTACTATATTAGTCATGCTTTATCTAGTATTTCTGTTAATAAAATCATTAGGTAAATTTCTCATATTTCCAACAACCCAAAAACCTTATTATAGGCAATTTACCCCAAGTGGTTTTGCTGCTTCCATGAGACCTCCTATGTTTGAGGGTATCCACTATAAGAGGTGGAGCGTGAGAGCAGTCTTGTGGTTTCAAACCATGAGTTGCTATGACGCCACGCTTGGCAAGCCTGAAGGGGAGCTTGATGCCCAACAGGAACAAGCGTTTCAGAAAATGGATACTCTGTTTAAGGCTGCTCTCTTGAGTGTTCTTGCTGAGAACATAGTTGATGCTTATGCGTCAATTGATAATGGAAAAGATATGTGGGACGCACTCGAGGCCAAGTTTGGGGTCTCGGATGCAGGCACTGAGTTGTACATCATGGAGCAATTCTATGATTACAGGATGACTGAAGAGCGCTCCGTGGTTGAGCAAGCTCATGAGATACAGTCATTTGCTAGAGAACTTGAGCACTTCAATTGTATGCTACCGGACAAGTTTGTTGCCGAAGGTATCATCACTAAGCTTCCTCCTTCGTGGAGGAACTTTGCTACCTTACTGAAGCATAAGAGGCAGGAGTTTTCCGTTCTGGATCTCATTGGCACTCTTGATGTGGAAGAAAAGGCGAGAGCAAAGGACACACGTGCTCGAGGTATTGAGGGAGGATCTAGTGCCAATGTGGTACAGAAGCAGAACTTCCAGCCCAACAAGTTCAAGAACAAGGGCAAGTTTGATGGTAAAGCAAAGTTTGATGGGAAGAACAAGGATGTCCAGCATAAGAACTTCAAGAAGAAGAATGACAAGAAGAAAGGTGTCTGTCATGTGTGTGGGGATCCTGATCATTGGGCTCCTAGTTTCCCTAATTGCTATGACAAGCGTCATCCTGGGAAAGGCGGCAAGACCGCTAATGTTGTCATTGGAGACATTGATATGAAGGATGCTGGGTATGGTATATTTCCCACTATTCTTTCACTATGTCATTCTCCTGATTGGTTGATTGACACGGGTGCTAATGTGCATGTATGCAATGATATTTCCATGTTTTCGTCTTATCAGACCACAGGGACTTCAACCGTGCTGATGGGCAACGGTTCAAGTGCTTCTGTTTGTGGTGTTGGCACGGTCGATCTAAAGTTTACTTCGGGGAAGATCGTGCGGCTGAAGAACGTGCATTATGTCCCCTCCGTCAATAAAAATCTTGTTAGTGGATCCCTTCTGTGTAGAAATGGCTACAAGCTTGTCTTTGAGTCGAATAAATTTGTAATATCCAAGTATGGAACCTTTGTTGGTAAAGGCTATGAGTCAGGAGGCCTGTTTCATTTATCCTTATCAGACATTTGCAATAAAGTTGTTAATCATGTTTGCAACAATAGTGAATCAAATGTGTGGCATTCACGTCTTTTTCATGTTAACTTTGGTTGCATGTCGCGACTAGCAAAGTTGAACTTAATCCCTAGTTTCACCACTGTCAAGGGATCTAAGTGTCAAGTGTGTGTGCAAGCTAAGCAACCTCGTAAGTCTCACACGACTGCGGAAACGAGAAATCTTGCACCACTAGAGCTCATACATTCAGATCTATGTGAAATGAATGGCGTTTTGACAAAAGGTGGAAAGAAATATTTCATGACGTTAATTGATGACTCCACTAGATACTGTCATGTGTATCTTCTGAAATCTAAGGATGAGGCTTTGAACTTTTTCAAGATCTATAAAGTTGAAGTGGAAAACCAACTTGATCGAAGAATCAAGAGGCTTAGGTCCGACCGTGGTGGAGAGTATTTTTCCAATGAATTTGATGCTTTTTGTGCGGAACATGGTATAATCCATGAGAGGACGCCCCCCTACTCACCTCAGTCAAATGGGGTGGCCGAAAGAAAGAATCATACTCTAACTGATTTGGTTAACGCCATGTTAGACACATCGGGTCTCTCCAAGGCATGGTGGGGGGAGGCGATATTGACGGCATGTCATGTCCTAAACCGAGTTCCCACAAAGAACAATGGGATAAGTCCATTTGAGGAGTGGGAGAAGAAAAGGTTAAAACTCTCTTATCTACGAACATGGGGTTGCTTGGCGAAAGTCAATGTTCCAATTCCAAAGAAGCGGAAGCTTGGACCAAAGACTGTGGATTGTGTTTTCCTGGGATATGCTTTTCATAGCATTGGCTATAGATTCTTGGTTATAAAATCTGAGGTACCTGACATGCATGTCGGTACGATCATGGAGTCGAATGATGCGACTTTCTTTGAAGATATCCTTCCCATGAAGGATATGGCTACCTCATCTAATCAGGAGATGCCTAGTTCATCGAATCAGGAACCAGTTACAATTACTGAACCTGCCATTTCGATGGAACACTTTGAAAGTCATGTGGAGGAGAACAATGAAGTTCCTACTAGGAGCAAGAGACAGAGGACTGCAAAGTCCTTTGGTGATGATTTTCTTGTGTATCTCATAGATGACACTCCCAGTTCTATTTCAGAGGCCTATGCATCTGAAGATGCTGACTACTGGAAGGAAGCGCTTCGTAGCGAGATGGATTCCATCTTGGCGAATGAAACTTGGGAGATAACTGATCGTCCTTATGGGTGCAAACCTATAGGATGCAAATGGGTATTCAAGAAGAAGCTTAGGCCTAATGGTACTATTGAAAAGTACAAGGCTCGGCTCGTGGCAAAGGGTTATACCCAAAAGGAAGGTGAAGACTTCTTTGATACTTACTCACCTGTGGTTCGACTGACCACTATTCGAGTTCTACTTCCACTAGCTGCGTCACATGGTCTTCTCATTCATCAAATGGATGTTAAGACTGCTTTCCTAAATGGAGAGTTGGACGAGGAAATTTAGATGGAACAACCAGATGAGTTTTTACTAGATGGTCAGGAAGGAAAAGTGTGCAAGTTGCTAAAGTCTTTGTATGGACTCAAGCAAGCACCCAAACAGTGGCATGAGAAGTTTGAAAGAACTTTAACAGCTGCAGGCTTTGTTGTAAACGAAGCTGGCAAATGTGTGTACTATCGCCATGGTGGGGGCGAGGGAGTTATCCTTTGCTTGTATGTTGATGACATACTGATTTTCGGAACAAATATGAATGTTATTAAGGAGGTCAAGGATTTTCTATCTCGTTGTTTTGAGATGAAGGATTTAGGAGTGGCTGATGTCATTCTAAACATCAAGTTGTTGAGAGACGATGATGGTGGGATTACATTCCTTCAATTTCACTATGTGGAAAAGATCTTGAGTTGCTTTGGCTATAGTGACTGCAAGCCCTCTCCAACACCATATGATGCTAGTGTGTTGCTTCGAAAGAATCGAAGAATTGCTAGAGACCAATTGAAGTATTCTCAGATTATTGGCTCGCTTATGTACTTAGCCAGTGCTACAAGACCTGACATCTTTTTTGCTGTTAGCAAATTGAGTTGGTTTGTCTCAAAACCAGGAGATGTGCATCGGAAAGCTCTAGAGAGAGTTTTGAGTTATTTGAAAGGCACTGCAAATTATGGAATTCACTACAATGGGCACCCAAAGGTGCTTGAAGGGTATAGTGACTCAAACTAGATCTCAGATGCTGATAAGATAAAGGCCACGAGCGGATATGTATTCACTCATGGAGGTGGCAATGTTTCTTGGAAGTCTTGCAAGAAGACCATCTTAACGAGGTCAACAATGGAAGCAGAACTCACAGCACTAGATACAGCTACGGTCGAAGTAGATTGGCTTCATCGACTCTTGAATGACTTGTCGGTTGTTGAGAAACCTGTACCGGGTATCCTTATGAACTGCGACAATCAAACTGTGATCACGAAAGTGAGCAGCTCAAAGGATAACATGATGTCATCAAGAGACGTTCAGAGAAGGTTAAAGTCTGTCAGGAAAATGAAAAACTCCGGAGTTATTGCATTGGATTATATCCAAACGTCTAAAAATCTGGCAGATCCTTTTACTAAGGGTCTATCACGTAATGTGATAGATAATGCATCGAGGGAGATGGGTATGAGACCCACAATATGAGTTGTTCATAGTGGTAACCTATTCTTTGTGATCGGAGATCCCGTGAATTAGATGTGGAAGACAAGTTGTTGGTCAACTGAGAGGAGAGTATCCTTACTATTAACAATACCACCCATGAAGATGCAATACTCTTCTAATCTGCATGGCAGGTTGATGTATATCTTAATGTGTTCTAAGTGGCTCTTTTAAGCAGAGATGTTGTCCTGCAGAACATCTTTTGAAGAACACACCTATATGATTCTGATTGTTAAACATCGTAATCTATGAGAGTAGGGTTCTCTCTAGTAAACTCATGAAAGGTCTCGGAGTATGACGCATAAGCTCCACCCGCGGGGAAGACCCACGGTAGCCACGTATCGGTCAAGGCTTTATGTGAAGCTAGATTCACAGAAAACTTGCAGTTCAAGGCCCAGTCCACTGTTCAAGTTGCTTACTAGTGTAGCATAGAGTTCTAGGTGGAAGTACAACTTAACAGTCTCCACTGCAGTACCGGTATATAAAACAGTGTTTTGGAACCAAAGGCAATTTCTGTGTGCCTCTGGGATCTGGTGGGGGATTGCTGGAATTTTGTCTATTTTGGGCCTAGCCCAATAGCAGTTTCAGAAATTCCTAATAAATCCTAGAGGCCCACTTAGCCCATTTGTGCAAGGCAAGGGATACTAAAGTTTAGTCCCACATTGCTAGTTGAGTGGGAGTTGGACATCCTTATAAGGGAGGTTCTTTCCCCACTTGTATGAGCATGAGAACAAGAGGGACATTCACGCGCGCTCCTGTTGGGGAACGTAGTAATTTCAAAAAAATTCCTACGCACACGCAAGATCATGTGATGCATAGCAACGAGAGGGGGGAGTGTGATCTACATACCTAGTAGATCGACAACGGAAGCGTTTGGTTGATGTAGTCGTACGTCTTCACGATCCGACCGATCAAGCACCGAAACTACGGCACCTCCGAGTTCTAGCACACGTTCAGCTCGATGACGATCCCCGGACTCCGAACCAGCAAAGTGTCGGGGAAGAGTTCCGTCAGCACGACGGCGTGGTGACGATCTTGATGCACTACAGCAGCAGGGCTTCGCCTAAACTCCGCTACAGTATTATCGAGGACTATGGTGGCTGGGGGCGCCGCACACGGCTAAGGAAAAGATCACATGGATCAACTTGTGTGTCTCTAGGGTGCTTCTGCCTCAGTATATAAAGGACCAAAGGGGGGAAGCTGGCCGGCCACATAGGGCGCGCCAGGAGAGTCCTACTCCCTCTGGGAGTAGGATTCCCCCCCCCCCAATCCTAGTTGGAATAGGACTTGTGGAGGGGGGGAAAGAGAGAGAGGGGCCGGCCCCCTCTCCTTGTCCAATTCGGACCAAGGGAGGGGAGGGGCGCGCGGCCCATGTAGGGCTGCCTCTTCTCTTTTCCACTAAGGCCCTGTTGGGGAACGTTGCAGAAAACAAAAATTTTCCTACTCGTTTCACCAAGATCCATCTAGGAGTTCATCTAGCAACGAGACATCGGATGCATCTACATACCTTTGTAGATCACGCGCGGAAGCGTTCAAAGGACGGTGATGATGTAGTCGAACACGACGTGATTCAAATCACCGATGACCAAGCGCCGAATGGACAGCACCTCCGCGTTCAACACACATACGGGACGGGAGACGTCTCCTCCTTCTTGATCCAGCAAGGGGAAAGGAGAGGTTGACGAAGATCCAGCAGCACGACGGCGTGGTGGTGGATGCAGGGCGTCACAGTAGCAGGGCTTCGCCTATACTATGAGGGAGAGACGTAACGGGGAGAGAGGGAGGCGCCAGGGGCTGGGGTATGAAGTCCCTCCTCTCCCCCACTATATATAGGGGTGCCAAGGGGGGGGCGCCGGCCCTAGTAGATGGAATCTACTAGGGGGGCGGCGGCCAAGGGTGGGGGGCTTGCCCCCCAAGCAAGGGGGCGCCCCCTCTAGGGTTCCCCCCCCAACCCTAGGCGCATGGGCCCTTGGGGGGTGGCGCCCCAGCCCACTATGGGCTGGGTTCCCTCCCACTTCAGCCCATGGGGCCCTCCGGGATAGGTGGCCCCACCCGGTGGACCCCCGGGACCCTTCCGGTGGTCCCGGTACAATACCGGTGACCCCGAAACTTGTCCCGATGGCCGAAACAGCACTTCCTATATATAATTCTTTACCTCCGGACCATTCCGGAACTCCTCGTGACGTCCGGGATCACATCCGGGACTCCAAAAAACATTCGGGTTACTGCATATACATATCTTCACAACCCTAGCGTCACCGAACCTTAAGTGTGTAGACCCTACGGGTTCGGGAGACAGGCAGACATGACCGAGACGACTCTCCGGTCAATAACCAACAGCGGGATCTGGATACCCATGTTGGCTCCCACATGCTCCACGATGATCTCATCGGATGAACCACGATGTCGAGGATTCAATCAACCCCGTATGCAATTCCCTTTGTCAATCGATATGTTACTTGCCCGAGATTCGATCGTCGGTATCCCAATACCTCGTTCAATCTCATTACCGGCAAGTCACTTTACTCGTACCGTAATGCATGATCCCGTGACCAGACACTTGGTCACTTTGAGCTCATTATGATGATGCATTACCGAGTGGGCCCAGCGATACCTCTCCGTCATACGGAGTGACAAATCCCAGTCTTGATCCATGTCAACCCAACAGACACTTTCGGAGATACCCGTAGTCTACCTTTATAGTCACCCAGTTACGTTGTGACGTTTGGTATACCCAAAGCACTCCTACGGTATCCGGGAGTTACACGATCTCATGGTCTAAGGAAAAGATACTTGACATTGGAAAACTCTAGCAAACGAACTATACGATCTTGTGCTATGTTTAGGATTGGGTCTTGTCCATCACATCATTTTCCTAATGATGTGATCTCGTTATCAATGACATCCAATGTCCATAGTCAGGAAACCATGACTATCTGTTGATCAACGAGCTAGTCAACTAGAGGCTTACTAGGGACATGTTGGTGTCTGTTATTCACACATGTATTACGATTTCCGGATAACACAATTATAGCATGAATAAAGACAATTATCATGAACAAGGAAATATAATAATAATGCTTTTATTATTGCCTCTAGGGCATATTTCCAACAGTCTCCCACTTGCACTAGAGTCAATAATCTAGTTACATTGTGATGAATCGAACACCCATGGAATTCTGGTGTTGATCATGTTTTGCTCTAGGGAGAGGTTTAGTCAACGGATCCGCTACATTTAGGTCCGTATGTACTTTACAAATCTCTATGTCTCCATCTTGAAAATTTTCACGAATGGAGTTGAAGCGACGCTTGATGTGCCTTGTCTTCTTGTGAAACCTGGGCTCCTTGGCAAGTGCAATAGCTCCAGTGTTGTCACAGAAAAGTTTGATTGGCCCCGACGCATTGGGTATGACTCCTAGGTCGGTGATGAACTGCTTCACCCATATTGCTTCATGTGCTGCCTCCGAGGCTGCCATGTACTCCGCTTCACATGTAGATCCCGCCACGATGCTTTGCTTGCAACTGCACCAGCTTACTGCCCCACCATTCAAAATATACACGTATCCGGTTTGTGACTTAGAGTCATTCAGATCTGTGTCGAAGCTAGCGTCGACGTAACCCTTTACGACGAGCTCTTCGTCACCTCCATAAACGAGAAACATTTCCTTAGTCCTTTTCAGGTACTTCAGGATATTCTTGACCGCTGTCCAGTGTTCCTTGCCGGGATTACTTTGGTACCTTCCTACCAAACTTACGGCAAGGTTTACATCAGGTCTGGTACACAGCATGGCATACATAATAGAACCTATGGCTGATGCATAGGGGATGACGCTCATCTCTTCTATATCTTCTGCCGTGGTCGGACATTGAGCTGAGCTCAATTTCATACCTTGTAACACAGGCAAGAACCCCTTCTTAGATTGATCCATATTGAACTTCTTCAATATCTTATCAAGGTATGTACTTTGTGAAAGACCTATGAGGCGTCTCGATCTATCTCTATAGATTTTGATGCCTAATATATAAGCAGCTTCTCCAAGGTCCTTCATTGAAAAACTCTTATTCAAGTAGGCCTTGATGCTGTCCAAGAGTTCTATATCATTTCCCATCAAAAGTATGTCATCTACATATAATATGAGAAATGCTACAGAGCTCCCACTCACTTTCTTGTAAACGCAGGCTTCTCCATAAGTCTGTGTAAACCCAAACGCTTTGATCATCTCATCAAAGCGAATGTTCCAACTCCGAGATGCTTGCACCAGCCCATAAATCGAGCGTTGGAGCTTGCATACCTTGTCAGCATTCTTAGGATCGACAAAACCTTCCGGCTGCATCATATACAATTCTTCCTTAAGGAAACCATTAAGGAATGCCGTTTTGACGTCCATTTGCCATATCTCATAATCGTAGAATGCGGCAATTGCTAACATGATTCGGATGGACTTTAGCTTCGCTACCGGTGAGAAAGTCTCATCATAGTCAACCCCTTGAACTTGTCGATAACCCTTAGCGACAAGTCGAGCTTTATAGATGGTCACATTACCATCCGCGTCTGTCTTCTTCTTAAAGATCCATTTATTTTCTATGGCTCGCCGTTCAACGGGCAAGTCAGTCAAAGTCCATACTTCATTTTCATACATGGATCCTATCTCGGATTTCATGGCTTCTAGCCATTTGTCGGAATCCGGGCCCGCCATCGCTTCTTCATAGTTCGAAGGTTCACCGTTGTCTAACAACATGATTTCCAAGACAGGGTTGCCGTACCACTCTGGTGCGGAACGTGTCCTTGTGGACCTTCGAATTTCAGTAGGAGCTTGATCAGAAGTATCTTGATCATTATCATTAACTTCCTCTCTAGTCGGTGCAGGCACCTCAGGAACATTTTCTTGAGTTGCGCCATTTTCCGGTTCAAGAGGTAATACTTCATCAAGCTCCACTTTCCTCCCACTTACTTCTTTCGAGAGAAACTCTTTCTCTAGAAAGGACCCATTCTTGGCAACAAAGATCTTGCCTTCGGATCTGAGGTAGAAGGTGTACCCAATAGTTTCTTTTGGGTATCCTATGAAGACGCATTTTTCCGACTTGGGTTCGAGCTTTTCAGGTTGAAGTTTCTTGACATAAGCATCGCATCCCCAAACTTTTAGAAACGACAGCTTAGGTTTCTTCCCAAACCATAATTCATACGGTGTCATCTCAACGGATTTCGACGGAGCCCTATTTAAAGTGAATGCGGCAGTCTCTAAAGCATAGCCCCAAAAAGATAGCGGTAAATCGGTAAGAGACATCATAGATCGCACCATATCTAATAGAGTGCGATTACGACGTTCGGACACACCGTTACGCTGAGGTGTTCCAGGCGGCGTGAGTTGTGAAACTATTCCACATTTTCTTAAGTGTGTGCCAAATTCGTGACTCAAGTATTCTCCTCCACGATCTGATCGTAGAAACTTGATTTTCCTGTTACGTTGATTCTCAACCTCACTCTGAAATTCCTTGAACTTTTCAAAGGTTTCAGACTTGTGTTTCATCAAGTAGATATACCCATATCTACTTAAATCATCAGTGAGCGTGAGAACATAACGATAGCCACCGCGAGCCTCAACACTCATTGGACCGCGCACATCAGTATGTATGATTTCCAATAAGTCGGTTGCTCGCTCCATTGTTCCTGAGAACGGAGTCTTGGTCATCTTACCCATGAGGCATGGTTCGCACGTGTCAAATGATTCATAATCAAGAGACTCTAAAAGTCCATCTGCATGGAGCTTCTTCATGCGTCTGACACCTATGTGACCAAGGCGGCAGTGCCACAAGTATGTGGGACTATCATTATCAATCTTACATCTTTTGGTACTCACATTATGAACATGTGTAGTATCACGTTCGAGATTCATAAAGAATAAACCATTAACCATCGGAGCATGACCATAAAACATATCTCTCATATAAATAGAACAACCATTATTCTCGGATTTAAATGAGTAGCCATCCCGTATTAAACGAGATCCTGATACAATGTTCATGCTCAAACTTGGCACTAAATAACAATTATTGAGGTTTATAACTAATCCCGTAGGTAAATGTAGAGGTAGCGTGCCAACGGCGATCACATCGACCTTGGAACCATTCCCGACGCGCATCGTCACCTCGTCCTTCGCCAGTCTCCGCTTATTCCGTAGCTCCTGCTGTGAGTTACAAATGTGAGCAACGGCACCGGTATCAAATACCCAGGAGTTACTACGAGTACTGATAAGGTACACATCAATTACATGTATATCAAATATACCTTTGGTGTTGCCGGCCTTCTTGTCCGCTAAGTATTTGGGGCAGTTCCGCTTCCAGTGACCCTTCCCTTTGCAATAAAAGCACTCTGTATCAGGCTTGGGTCCATTCTTTGACTTCTTCCCGGCAGCTTGCTTGCCGGGCGCGACAACCTCCTTGCCATCCTTCTTGAAGTTCTTTTTACCCTTGCCTTTCTTGAACTTAGTGGTTTTATTGACCATCAACACTTGATGTTCCTTCTTGACTTCTACCTCCGCTGATTTCAGCATTGAGAACAACTCAGGAATGGTCTTTTGCATCCCCTGCATGTTGAAGTTCATCACAAAGCTCTTGTAGCTTGGTGGAAGCGACTGGAGGATTCTGTCAATGACCGCATCATCCGGGAGATTAACTCCCAGCTGAGACAAGCGGTTATGTAACCCAGACATAGTGAGTATGTGCTCACTGACAGAACTATTTTCCTCCATCTTACAGCTGAAGAACTTATCGGAGACTTCATATCTCTCGATCCGGGCATGAGCTTGAAAAACCATTTTCAGCTCTTCGAACATCTCATATGCTCCATGTCTCTCAAAACGCTTTTGGAGCCCCGGCTCTAAGCTGTAAAGCATGCCGCACTGAACGAGGGAGTAGTCGTCAACACGTGTCTGCCAAGCGTTCATAACGTCTTGGTTCTGTGGGACGGGAGCTTCACCTAGCGGTGCTTGTAGGACATAATCTTTCTTGGCAGCTATGAGGATGATCCTCAGGTTCCGGACCCAGTCCGTATAGTTGCTGCCATCGTCTTTCAGCTTGGTTTTCTCTAGGAACGCGTTGAAGTTGAGGGCTACGTGGGCCATTTGATCTACAAGACATATTGTAAAATATTTTAGACTAAGTTCATGATAATTAAGTTCATCTAATCAAATTATTAATGAACTCCCACTTAGATTAGACATCCCTCTAGTCATCTAAGTATTACATGATCCAAGTTAACTAGGCTGTGTCCGATCATCACGTGAGACGGAGTAGTCAACATCGGTGAACATCTTCATGTTGATCGTATCTTCTATACGACTCATGCTCGACCTTTCGGTCTTCTGTGTTCCGAGGCCATGTCTGTACATGCTAGGCTCGTCAAGTCAACCTAAGTGTTTGCATGTGTAAATCTGTCTTACACCCGTTGTATGTGAACGTCTGAATAAAACACCCGATCATCACGTGGTGTTTTGAAACAGCGAACTGTCGCAACGGTGCACAGTTAGGGGAACACTTCTTGAAATTATTATGAGGGATCATCTTATTTACTACCGTCGTTCTAAGTAAACAAGATGCAAAACATGATAAACATCACATGCAATCAAATAATAAACATGACATGATATGGCCAATATCACATAGCTCCTTTGATCTCCATCTTGGGGCTCCATGATCATCTTGTCACCGGCTTGACACCATGATCTCCATCATCATGATCTCCATCATCGTGTCTCCATGAAGTTGCTCGCCAACTATTACTTCTACTACTATGGCTAACGCGTTTAGCAATAAAGTAAAGTAATTTACATGGCATTTCTTAATGACACGCAGGTCATATAAAAGAATAAAGACAACTCCTATGGCTCCTGCCGGTTGTCATACTCATCGACATGCAAGTCGTGATTCCTATTACAATAGCATGAACATCTCATACATCATATATAGATCATTCATCATTCATCACAACTTTGGCCATATCATATCACAAACCACTTGCTGCAAAAACAAGTTAGACGTCCTCTAATTGTTGTTGCAAGTTTTACGTGGCTGAATTAGGGTTCTAGCAAGAACGTCTTCTTACCTACGTTAAAGCCACAACGTGATTTGTCAACTTCTATTTACCCTTCATAAGGACCCTGTTCATCGAATCCGCTCCAACTAAAGTGGGAGAGACGGACACCCGCCAGCCACCTTATGCAACTAGTGCATGTTAGTCGGTGGAACCGGTCTCACGTAAGCGTACGTGTAAGGTTGGTCCGGGCCGCTTCATCCCACAATGCCGCTGAAGCAAGATAAGACTAGTAGCGGCAAGAAAGTTGACAAATCTACGCCCACAACAAATTGTGTTCTACTCGCGCAAGAAGAACTACGCATAGACCTAGCTCATGATGCCACTGTTGGGGAACGTTGCAGAAAACAAAAATTTTCCTACTTGTTTCACCAAGATCCATCTAGGAGTTCATCTAGCAACGAGACATCGGATGCATCTACATACCTTTGTAGATCACGCGCGGAAGCGTTCAAAGGACGGTGATGATGTAGTCGAACATGACGTGATTCAAATCACCGATGACCAAGCGCCGAACGGACGGCACCTCCGCGTTCAACACACGTACGGGACGGGAGACGTCTCCTCCTTCTTGATCCAGCAAGGGGAAAGGAGAGGTTGACGAAGATCCAGCAGCACGACGGCGTGGTGGTGGATGCAGGGCGTCACGGTAGCAGGGCTTCGCCTATACTACGAGGGAGAGACGTAACGGGGAGAGAGGGAGGCGCCAGGGGCTGGGGTATGAAGTCCCTCCTCTCCCCCACTATATATAGGGGTGCCAAGGGGGGGGGCGCCGGCCCTAGTAGATGGAATCTACTAGGGGGGCGGCGGCCAAGGGTGGGGGGCTTGCCCCCCAAGCAAGGGGGCGCCCCCTCTAGGGTTTCCCCCCCCAACCCTAGGCGCATGGGCCCTTGGGGGGTGGTGCCCCAGCCCACTATGGGCTGGGTTCCCTCCCACTTCAGCCCATGGGGCCCTCCGGGATAGGTGGCCCCACCCGGTGGACCCCCGGGACCCTTCCGGTGGTCCCGGTACAATACCGGTGACCCCGAAACTTGTCCCGATGGCCGAAACAGCACTTCCTATATATAATTCTTTACCTCCGGACCATTCCAGAACTCCTCGTGACGTCCGGGATCACATCCGGGACTCCGAACAACATTCGGGTTACTGCATATACATATCTTCACAACCCTAGCGTCACCGAACCTTAAGTGTGTAGACCCTACGGGTTTGGGAGACAGGCAGACATGACCGAGACGACTCTCCGGTCAATAACAAACAGCGGGATCTGGATACCCATGTTGGCTCCCACATGCTCCACGATGATCTCATCGGATGAACCACGATGTCGAGGATTCAATCAACCCCGTATGCAATTCCCTTTGTCAATCGATATGTTACTTGCCCGAGATTCGATCGTCGGTATCCCAATACCTCGTTCAATCTCGTTACCGGCAAGTCACTTTACTCGTACCGTAATGCATGATCCCGTGACCAGACACTTGGTCACTTTGAGCTCATTATGATAATGCATTACCGAGTGGGCCCAGCGATACCTCTCCGTCATACGGAGTGACAAATCCCAGTCTTGATCCATGTCAACCCAACAGACACTTTCGGAGATACCCGTAGTCTACCTTTATAGTCACCCAGTTACGTTGTGACGTTTGGTATACCCAAAGCACTCCTACGGTATCCGGGAGTTACACGATCTCATGGTCTAAGGAAAAGATACTTGACATTGGAAAACTCTAGCAAACGAACTATACGATCTTGTGCTATGTTTAGGATTGGGTCTTGTCCATCACATCATTCTCCTAATGATGTGATCTCATTATCAATGACATCCAATGTCCATAGTCAGGAAACCATGACAATCTATTGATCAACGAGCTAGTCAACTAGAGGCTTACTAGGGACATGTTGGTGTCTGTTATTCACACATGTATTACGATTTCCGGATAACACAAATATAGCATGAATAAAGACAATTATCATGAACAAGGAAATATAATAATAATGCTTTTATTATTGCCTCTAGGGAATATTTCCAACAGGCCCATCATGGCCCATATAGCTCCCGGGGGGTTCCGGTAACCTCCCGGTACTCCGGTAAAATCCCGATTTCACCCGGAACACTTCCGATATCCAAACATAGGCTTCCAATATATCAATACTTATGTCTCGACCATTTCGAGACTCCTCGTCATGTCCGTTATCACATCCGGGACTCCGAACAACCTTCGGTACATCAAAATGCATAAACTCATAATATAACTGTCATCGTAACCTTAAGCGTGCGGACCCTACGGGTTCGAGAACAATGTAGACATGACCGAGACATGTCTCCAGTCAATAACCAATAGCGGGACCTGGATGCCCATATTGGCTCCTACATATTCTACGAAGATCTTTATCGGTCAGACCGCATAACAACATACGTCGTTCCCTTTGTCATCGGTATGTTACTTGCCCGAGATTCGATCGTCGGTATTCCAATACCTAGTTCAATCTCGTTGCCGGCAAGTCTCTTTACTCGTTCTGTAATACATCATCCCGCAACTAACTCATTTAGTTGCAATGCTTGCAAGGCTTAAGTGATGTGCATTACCGAGAGGGCCCAGAGATACCTCTCCGACAATCGAAGTGACAAAACCTAATCTCGAAATACGCCAACCCAACATGTACCTTTGGAGACACCTGTAGTACTCCTTTATAATCACCCAGTTACGTTGTGACATTTGGTAGTACCCAAAGTGTTCCTCCGGTAAACGGGAGTTGCATAATCTCATAGTTATAGGAACATGTATAAGTCATGAAGAAAGCAATAGCAACATACTAAACGATCGGGTGCTAAGCTAATGGAATGGGTCATGTCAATTAGATCATTCTCTTAATGATGTGATCCCGTTAATCAAATAACAACTCATTGTTCATGGTTAGGAAACATAACCATCTTTGATTAACGAGCTAGTCAAGTAGAGGCATACTAGTGACACTTTGTTTGTCTATGTATTCACACATGTATTATGTTTCCGCTTAATACAATTCTAGCATGAATAATAAACATTTATCATTATTATAAGGAAATAAATAATAACTTTATTATTGCCTCTAGGGCATATTTCCTTCAGTCTCCCACTTGCACTAGAGTCAATAATCTAGATTACACAGTAATGATTCTAACACCCATGGAGCCTTGGTGCTGATCATGTTTTGCTCGTGGAAGAGGCTTAGTCAACGGGTCTGCAATATTCAGATCCGTATGTATCTTGCAAATCTCTATGTCTCCCACCTAGACTAGATCCCGGATGGAATTGAAGCGTCTCTTGATGTGCTTGGTTCTCTTGTGAAATCTGGATTCCTTTGCCAAGGCAATTGCACCAGTATTGTCACAAAAGATTTTCATTGGACCCGATGCACTAGGTATGACACCTAGATCGGATATGAACTCCTTCATCCAGACTCCTTCATTTGCTGCTTCCGAAGCAGCTATGTACTCCGCTTCACATGTAGATCCCGCTACAACGCTTTGTTTAGAACTGCACCAACTTACAGCCCCACCGTTTAATGTAAACACGTATCCGGTTTGCGATTTAGAATCGTCCGGATCAGTGTCAAAGCTTGCATCAACGTAACCTTTTATGATGAGCTCTTTGTCACCTCCATATACGAGAAGCATATCCTTAGTCCTTTTCAGGTATTTCAGGATGTTCTTGACCGCTGTCCAGTGATCCACTCCTGGATTACTTTGGTACCTCCCTGCTAGACTTATAGCAAGGCACACATCAGGTCTGGTACACAGCATTGCATACATGATAGATCCTATGGCTGATGCATAGGGAACATCTTTCATATTCTCTCTATCTTCTGCAGTGGTCGGGCATTGAGTCTTACTCAACTTCACACCTTGTAACACAGGCAAGAACCCTTTCTTTGCTTGATCCATTTTGAACTTCTTCAAAATTTTGTCAAGGTATGTGGTTTGTGAAAGTCCAATTAAGCGTCTTGATCTATCTCTATAGATCTTAATGCCTAATATGTAAGCAGCTTCACCGAGGTCTTTCATAGAAAAACTTTTATTCAAGTATCCCTTTATGCTATCCAGAAATTCTATATCATTTCCAATCAACAATATGTCATCTACATATAATATTAGAAATGCTACAGAGCTCCCACTCACTTTCTTGTAAATACAGGCTTCTCCAAAAGTCTGTATAAAACCAAATGCTTTGATCACACTATCAAAATGTTTATTCCAACTCCGAGAGGCTTGAACCAGTCCATAAATGGATCATTGGAGCTTGCACACTTTGTTAGCTCCCTTTGGATCGACAAAACCTTCTGGTTGCATCATATACAACTCTTCTTCCAGAAATCCATTCAGGAATGCAGTTTTGACATCCATCTGCCAAATTTCATAATCATAAAATGCGACAATTGCTAACATGATTCGGACAGACTTAAGCATCGCTACGGGTGAGAAGGTCTCATCGTAGTCAATCCCTTGAACTTGCCGAAAACCTTTTGCGATAAGTCGAGCTTTGTAGACAGTAATATTACCGTCAGCGTCAGTCTTCTTCTTGAAGATCCCTTTATTCTCAATTGCTTGCCGATCATCGGGCAAGTCAACCAAAGTCCACACTTTGTTCTCATACATGGATCCCATCTCAGATTTCATGGCTTCAAGCCACTTTGCGGAATCTGGGCTCACCATCGCTTCTTCATAGTTCGTAGGTTCATCATGATCTAGTAGCATGACTTCCAGAACAGGATTACCGTACCACTCTGGCGCGGATCTTACTCTGGTTGATCTACGAGGTTCAGTAGTATCTTGTTCTGAAGTTTCATGATCATCATCATTAGCTTCCTCGCTAACTGGTGTAGGTGTCGCAGAAACAGTTTTCTGTGATGTACTACTTTCCAATAAGGGAGTAGGTACAGTTACCTCGTCAAGTTCTACTTTCCTCCCACTCACTTCTTTCGAGAGAAACTCCTTCTCCAGAAAGTTTCCGAATTTAGCAACAAAAGTCTTGCCTTCGGATCTTTGATAGAAGGTGTATCCAATAGTTTCCTTTGGATATCCTATGAAGACACATTTCTCCGATTTGGGTTCGAGCTTATCAGGTTGAAGCTTTTTCACATAAGCATCGCAGCCCCAAACTTTTAGAAACGACAATTTTGGTTTCTTGCCAAACCACAGTTCATAAGGCGTCGTCTCAACGGATTTTGATGGTGCCCTATTTAACATGAATGCACCTGTCTCTAGAGCGTATCCCCAAAACGATAGCGGTAAATCAGTAAGAGACATCATAGATCGCACCATATCTAGTAAAGTACGATTACGACGTTCGGACACACCATTACGCTGTGGTGTTCCGGGTGGCGTGAGTTGCGAAACTATTCCACAATTTTTCAAATGTACACCAAACTCGTAACTCAAATATTCTCCTCCACGATCAGATCGTAGAAACTTTATTTTCTTGTTACGATGATTTTCATCTTCACTCTGAAATTCTTTGAACTTTTCAAATGTTTCAGACTTATGTTTCATTAAGTAGATATACCCATATCTGCTTAAGTCATCTGTGAAGGTGAGAAAATAACGATATCCGCCACGAGCCTCAATATTCATCGGACCACATACATCTGTATGTATGATTTCCAACAAATCTGTTGCTCTCTCCATAGTACCGGAGAACGGTGTTTTGGTCATCTTGCCCATGAGGCACGGTTCGCAAGTACCAAGTGATTCATAATCAAGTGGTTCCAAAAGTCCATCAGTATGGAGTTTCTTCATGCGCTTTACACCGATATGACCTAAACGGCAGTGCCACAAATAAGTTGCACTATCATTATCAACTCTGCATCTTTTGGCTTCAACATTATGAATATGTGTGTTACTACTATCGAGATTCAACAAGAATAGACCACTCTTCAAGGGCGCATGACCATAAAAGATATTACTCATAAAAATAGAACAACCATTATTCTCTGATTTAAATGAATAACCGTCTCACATCAAACAAGATCCAGATATAATGTTCATGCTTAACGCTGGCACCAAATAACAATTATTTAGGTCTAATATTAATCCCGAAGGTAGATGTAGAGGTAGCGTGCCGACTGCGATCACATCGACTTTGGAACCGTTTCCCACGCGCATCGTCACCTCGTCCTTAACCAATCTTCGCTTGATCCGTAGTCCCTGTTTCGAGTTGCAAATATTAGCAACAGAACCAGTATCAAATACCCAGGTGCTACTGCGAGCATTAGTAAGGTACACATCAATAACATGTATATCACATATACCTTTGTTCACCTTGCCATCCTTCTTATCCGCCAAATACTTGGGGCAGTTCCGCTTCCAGTGACCAGTCTGCTAGCAATAGAAGCACTCAGTTTCAGGCTTAGGTCCAGGTTTGGGTTTCTTCTCTTGAGTAGCAACTTGCTTGCCGTTCTTTTTGAAGTTCCCCTTCTTCTTCCCTTTGCCCTTTTTCTTGAAACTAGTGGTCTTGTTGACCATCAACACTTGATGCTCCTTCTTGATTTCTACCTCCATAGCTTTTAGCATCGCGAAGAGCTCGGGAATAGTCTTGTTCATCCCTTGCATATTATAGTTCATCACGAAGCTCTTGTAGCTTGGTGGCAGTGATTGGAGAATTCTGTCAATGACTCAATCATCTGGAAGATTAACTCCCAATTGAATCAAGTGATTATTATACCCAGACATTTTGAGTATATGCTCACTGACAGAACTGTTCTCCTCCATCTTGCAGCTATAGAACTTATTGGAGACTTCATATCTCTCAATCCGGGCATTTGCTTGAAATATTAACTTCAACTCTTGGAACATCTCATATGCTCCATGACGTTCAAAACGTCGTTGAAGTCCCGATTCTAAGCCGTAAAGCATGGCACACTGAACTATCGAGTAGTCATCAGCTTTGCTCTACCAGACGTTCATAACATCCGGCGTTGCTCCTGCAGCAGGCTTGGCACCCAGCGGTGCTTCCAGGACGTAATTCTTCTGTGCAGCAATGAGGATAATCCTCAAGTTACGGACCCAGTCCGTGTAATTGCTACCATCATCTTTCAACTTTGCTTTCTCAAGGAATGCATTAAAATTCAACGGAACAACAGCACGAGCCATCTATCTACAAACAAGCATAAACGAGCAAGATACTTATCAGGTACTAAGTTTCATGATAAATTTAAGTTCAGTTAATTTACTTAAAGAACTCCCACTTAGATAGACATCCCTCTAATCCTCTAAGTGATTACGTGATCCAAATCAACTAAACCATGTCCGATCATCACGTGAGATGGAGTAGTTTCATTGGTGAACATCATTATGTTGATCATATCTAGATTCACACTCGACCTTTCGGTCTCCGTGTTCCGAGGCCATATCTGTATATGCTTGGCTCGTCAAGTATAACCTGAGTATTCCGCGTGTGCAACTATTTTGCACCCGTTGTATTTGAACGTAGAACCTATCACATCCGATCATCACGTGGTGTCTCAGCACGAAGAACTTTCGCAACGGTGCATACTCAGGGAGAACACTTCTTGATAATTAGTGAGAGATCATCTTATAATGCTACCGTCAATCAAAGCAAGATAAGATGCATAAAAGATAAACATCACATGCAATCAATATAAGTGATATGATATGGCCATCATCATCTTGTGCTTGTGATCTCCATCTCTGAAGCACCGTCGTGAACACCATCGTCACCGGTGTGACACCTTGATCTCCATCGTAGCATCGTTGTCGTCTCGCCAAGCTTGTGCTTCCACGACTATCGCTACCGTTTAGTGATAAAGTAAAGCATTACATCGCGATTGCATTGCATACAATAAAGCGACAACCATATGGCTCCTGCCGGTTGCTGATAACTCGGTTACAAAACATGATCATCTCATACAATAAAATTCAGCATCATGTCTTGACCATATCACATCACAACATGCCCTGCAAAAACAAGTTAGACGTCCTCTACTTTGTTGTTGCAAGTTTTACGTGGCTGCTACGGGCTTAAGTAAGAACCAATCTCACCTACGCATCAAAACCACAACGATAGTTTGTCAATTTGACTCCGTTTTAACCTTCGCAAGGACCGGGCGTAGCCACACTTGGTTCAACTAAAGTTGGAGAAACTGGCACCCACAAGCCACCTCTGTGCAAAGCACGTCGGGAGAACCGGTCTCGCGTAAGCGTACGCGTAATGTCGGTCTGGGCCGCTTCATCCAACAATACCGCCGAACCAAAATATGACATGCTGGTAGGCAGTATGACTTATATCACCCACAACTCACTTGTGTTCTACTCGTGCATATAACATCAACATATAAAACCTAGGCTCGGATGCCACTGTTGGGGAACGTAGTAATTTCAAAAAAATTCCTACGCACACGCAAGATCATGTGATGCATAGCAACGAGAGGGGGGAGTGTGATCTACATACCTAGTAGATCGACAACGGAAGCGTTTGGTTGATGTAGTCGTACGTCTTCACGATCCGACCGATCAAGCACCGTAACTACGGCACCTCCGAGTTCTAGCACACGTTCAGCTCGATGACGATCCCTGGACTCCGAACCAGCAAAGTGTCGGGGAAGAGTTCCGTCAGCACGACGGCGTGGTGACGATCTTGATGCACTACAGCAGCAGGGCTTCGCCTAAACTCCGCTACAGTATTATCGAGGACTATGGTGGCTGGGGGCGCCGCACACGGCTAAGGAAAAGATCACGTGGATCAACTTGTGTGTCTGTAGGGTGCCTCTGCCTCAGTATATAAAGGACCAAAGGGGGGAGGCTGGCCGGCCACATAGGGCGCGCCAGGAGAGTCCTACTCCCTCTGGGAGTAGGATTCCCCCCCCCAATCCTAGTTGGAATAGGACTTGTGGAGGGGGGAAAAGAGAGAGAGGGGCCGGCCCCCTCTCCTTGTCCAATTCGGACCAAGGGAGGGGAGGGGCGCGGGGCCCATGTAGGGCTGCCTCTTCTCTTTTCCACTAAGGCCCATCATGGCCCATATAGCTCCCGGGGGGTTCCGGTAACCTCCCGGTACTCCGGTAAAATCCCGATTTCACCCGGAACACTTCCGGTATCCAAACATAGGCTTCCAATATATCAATACTTATGTCTCGACCATTTCGAGACTCCTCGTCATGTCCGTAATCACATCCGGGACTCCGAACAACCTTCGGTACATCAAAATGCATAAACTCATAATATAACTGTCATCGTAACCTTAAGCGTGCGGACCCTACGGGTTCAAGAACAATGTAGACATGACCGAGACATGTCTCCAGTCAATAACCAATAGCGGGACCTGGATGCCCATATTGGCTCCTACATATTCTACGAAGATCTTTATCGGTCAGACCGCATAACAACATACGTCGTTCCCTTTGTCATCGGTATGTTACTTGCCCGAGATTCGATCGTCGGTATTCCAATACCTAGTTCAATCTCGTTGCCGGCAAGTCTCTTTACTCGTTCTGTAATACATCATCCCGCAACTAACTCATTTAGTTGCAATGCTTGCAAGCTTAAGTGATGTGCATTACCGAGAGGGCCCAGAGATACCTCTCCGACAATCGGAGTGACAAAACCTAATCTCGAAATACGCCAACCCAACATGTACCTTTGGAGACACCTGTAGTACTCCTTTATAATCACCCAGTTACGTTGTGACGTTTGGTAGTACCCAAAGTGTTCCTCCGGTAAACGGGAGTTGCATAATCTCATAGTTATAGGAACATGTATAAGTCATGAAGAAAGCAATAGCAACATACTAAACGATCGGGTGCTAAGCTAATGGAATGGGTCATGTCAATCAGATCATTCTCTTAATGATGTGATCCCGTTAATCAAATAACAACTCATTGTTCATGGTTAGGAAACATAACCATCTTTGATTAACGAGCTAGTCAAGTAGAGACATACTAGTGACACTTTGTTTGTCTATGTATTCACACATGTATTATGTTTCCGGTTAATACAATTCTAGCATGAATAATAAACATTTATCATGATTATAAGGAAATAAATAATAACTTTATTATTGCCTCTAGGGCATATTTCCTTCAGCTCCTCCTCCGCCGCCCGCCACGCCACGCCACGCCACGCCACGCCATGCCTCGTCACGACGCGCCGCGGGTTGCGGGAATGAGCCAAGCCGCGCTCCTCCCAGAGTAGACGCACCAGAACCTCTTCCTCCTCTCGCCACAAGTTCCTGAGCACTGCGTTGCTGCTACGATCTTCCCCATCCCGGCTTGCGGCGTGCACCGCAGGTCGGGACAGTAGGCCTCCGAAACCGCATCTTTTGAGTCCTGTATGGGAGAAGGGTGATAAGATTTTTGGGGAGCGCTCAACGCGACTACTGGCTGCTTCATCACGGACGATCCGGTCGCCGACGACTACTTCCCCGACGACGACTTCTTCCCCAGCGTCCACGATCTCCTCGACGACATGGCAGGTAAGGACACCGACCCCAAGTCCAGCACTTCCACTGCTGTTGTCCCGTACGTGTTCTTGCTCTTTCTGTTAGATGTCATAACACAGTTCTTTGTTCTAGTTTCCGTCCTACATGTGTTAGGTTCTACTTCATATATGCAACTTCATCTAGTGTTTGTTCTAGATGTATTTAGTTCAAGTTCATATATGCAGATGCTCTTTACCTTCTCTCTGTCCGAACGCATGACTTGTTTTGTTTCTATTATATTAGTCATGCTTTATCTAGTATTTCTGTTAATAAAATCATTAGGTAAATTGCTCATATTTCCAACACTATCCATACAAAAATATGTAATCCATGGAGAAACATTGGGAGCCTACCAAACACACGCTAACTGATCTCTGGAACAGGTGGCCAACATAACATGATTTATTTTTTCTAAATTGAAGTATGGTAAACATGTGGCACGATGATACCATTGATAAACATTACATTCCTTAATCATACATTTCAAACTTAACTCCTAGGAAGCCATGTCGCGGTTATCATATCGCTTGATCAAAGGTTGCTATGCGTGTGTAGCAGCAACAGTGATTACTTATAGCTTGGTAAAAAAGAGTTCCCAGATATAGTAAGCTGTGCGACCCACGTCCTACCGTAGCTAGTAACTCCTAGGAAGTGATGTCCCACGTCCTACCATAGCTAGTTTTAATTAAGAAAGAAAGATGTGGGACATCGAGTTTTTAATCCGCTAGTTTTAATTAAGAAGGAAGATGTGGGACATAAAGTTTTAAATCTGCAAAATAAATTCCACCTACACTATTCGAACTTGGCTCTACCAAAGGCCGCGGTCTTGTCACTGGGCTAGATGCCCATCCACTCCCCTTCCCTTCTAATCCCTTCCGATGCCTGCCAGTTTGGTTCATTCGTTTAAACCCTTTGACATGGGGATCATTCGGATCCAAGTAGTGTACATCAAGCAAAAGCTCGGTACATGCAAGCATACAAGCTCAATAGAGCTGAAATATGTCTGCATATAAATGAAACATCCTCATCGTTTGAACTGAACTACCTTAAACATCAGTCTATTACAGTACTATAAAGTCAAAGCGAAACACTTTCCTTGTAAATAGAGGTAAATATTCCTGGTTAAAGAAAAAAGAAGCAGCTTTTCATACACATGCAACATACGGATGGTCCAGAAGATGTTCTCTGACCAAAGCAAACTGCCAATTGTTTTTTTTACTGCAAATAAATTCGAATAGCTAAGCATCGCCAATTGCAGAAAATGCAGCCATGATGAGCACACTAGCGATCAGCTGCTTCAAAACTCAAGTTAGGGCGCGCTTACGATCTGTGTAATTTAATACGGAGGTGTTTAACTTAGAGGTGTATCTTACCTATAGTTTAAAAAGACGCGCCTAAGCAAGCACTTAAGTGCGTCTAGGCTCTAGGTGATAGCAAAACGCCTAGCGCATAAGCATGCGCTTTGATCAAAAAAACACAAAGCGGCGGCAAAACGCACAATTAATGTCTAGCGCTTTTTTGAACTATGATCTTACCAGCCAACTAAGTAATTTCCAGCCGGAAACAAAACGATGGGCTGAGACGTGTACTCCCCCCATTCCTATATACTAGACCTTTTAGAGATTCCAATATGCACTACATACAGCAAAATGAGTGAATCTACACTCTAAAATATGTCTACATACATTCGTATATAGTCCGTATTGAAATCTCTAAAAGGGCTTGTATTTAGAAACTGATGGAGTATTTTTTTAGGGGGGTAATTAAAAGGAAAACGATAATCCAAATAGGGCCTTGTAACACAAGACACGTGACTCCCCTCAACAACAACGAAAAGAAGGCTGATACAACAAGCCATCTACTTTTTGGTTCAGAAACCATATAAACACACAGGCATTCGATCTCCCTTTACCCAACATGCAACCAATCAAATGGATCAACACAACAGCAGCAAAGCAAGGAGGTCTCCTCACGCTAGGACTAGGAGGGCCAAATAACCTTGTCACAGCAAGCACGTTGAAGGGAGGCACTCTTGCGAGAGTCACATCTCAGGCTCAAGTTAGCCCCATCCCACACTATATGGGGTCTAGGGAATGTGCTAGATATTAGTTAGACTAACAATTAAGTTCGATGACCTGGTAGTTCTCACTGCTCAAGTTGTGCTGACAGTGCGACTTGCTCTAATTCACCTGCACATACCACATACAGAGGATATCTTCCTAGCTGTCAGGTGACTGAACGATGCTGCTGATCATCCTTAAAGCAACGTCGGGCTTGTCGACAGGCACCTATATAGAAGATTTGCATTGACACAAGCTTACGCTTCAGTTTGCACATAAGATGTACTAACCTTTCAAATAGTGAAATGTTGTATACGTTGGCACGTACCTTGTGTCCAGCTCCGAGGATCCAGTAGAAGTTCAGGTTCTGGTATGATCTAGCGTATGCCTTCACGGGGTTGAGGCAGCGTGCTGGAGAATCACAGTATCGCAAAGCCTGCCTTGGCGTGCTCAAGAAACTCTTCAGACCAGCCCATCTGAAAAACATGATCATGTTAAAAGGTTAGAAAACAAGCACCTCTATATGCGAGTATTTCGATGCTACAGTGTGCACTACGATTTTGAATTAAGATATTACATACATGCATTATGGTACTAATCGACCCGTCTTTGTTCTGTTACAGTGTCCATCATTCACTACTGAGTGTGACTCGTGGATGACGCCATTATGTGGAAGCGCTTCTTATGCACAAGGCATGGGTGGGCTGGTCTGTGTCCTCCTTCCCACAAACGTACCTCGGCCTCCCTCTCTCTGCCTACACACTCCCTCTCTCTTTAATAGCTTCAAATATCAAACAGGGTGGAGGGCTAAGCTCCTCTTCTGCACCGCCAGCTAGGCTAACCCTCACCTCCTTCGTTTTCGACTCCCTCGCCACCTACTTCATGTCAGTTTTTCAGCTCCCCCAAAAAGCTTTGACGCGCTCGACGCAATCCGACGTGCTTTCTTCTGGACCGTGGAGGAGACCTGTACGGGGGCGAAATGTCTTATAGTGTAGCGGGATGTTTGCAAACCAAAAAAATACAGTGGTCTAGGCATCAAAGATCTTCAAACCCAGAATAATTACTTGCTTATGAAATTTGTTTTACAATGTTTAGCCTCCTCCACCCCCCTTCCTTGGGTTTCCAGCTGGAAATGGTTTGTGCTCCTGTGTATCTAAAGCCACAAACCATTTGTTCCTCCACTGCCCGAAGGCCACCCTGGTTCGCAACACTCTCGGCATTTACCCCTCCAAGCTTCCAAGATCTTTGGTCCATGGCTACCCCTGTGACTCCTCCGCTATGTCTTGGCGTGACTACCTCTCTGCACAGCTTGTCGTGCCCCTGTAACTCTGCCTTGAAGCCCATGCTATGTATGCTACATTGGCAATGGTGGAATGAAAACATCAAAATAACATCAGGGAGGAAGGTAAACATAGGAACCTTACTTGAGTTTTTTGACCCAAGCTTCTACACCGATTGTCGAGCATATCACATCGAATTGCCCATTGTAAACCGACACATTTACTCCATATGCTAGCAATTGATCAACCTAACCAAGTAAACATGCATAACATATCAAACGCCACAAATTTTCATCAGCCAACAAATTAGATCCATTAGAGCTTTGTTTACCTCATCGATTGCTGGCTTCATGTAGGTGGCATTCATTGCTTCGAAAACTTGAATAGCCACTCCTTGCCAACTGCAGTTTAATCAGATATCAGATTACGGCAATTTGAGTAAGATGATATTTTGGGTGAAAAAGAAAAAATATATAGAAGAAAAGTATGCTCACATTATGTTCTTAGGAATAACCTTCAACTTTTCTTTAATGACCCCATTCATGAGACCGTCAATGGTGTTGGGGGTCGACGGAAACACCTGGCTCGTCGATGAGCCTTCGCCTTTATCAAGCAAGAAATTTAGCATATCCTGCAGAAAGTCATGCATGTTTTATCAATTTGAGCTGAATGGTATTAATATTTTGTTGTGAGAACAGTCTAATAAATGTCTACCAAACATGCCATCAACATGCTATCCATAGTTGTGTCTACTGGTCCAGATGATCTCCTGGCTCTGTTTTACCAGATATGAAATGAGCTCAGGTCAAAAGGTCAACTTGCAAAAGTCCTCTATTTATTTTGGGCCTGGCGTGCAAGAAGACTCCAACGAGGATCTGAAAGTTGTTATCGGTATTGATAGAAGCAGTGAATAAAGGATATCTGGGCCTCCCAACAATGGTGGGTAGGTCCAAGGATGTTGCTTTCGAGCATATTGCTGAAAGAGATTGGGGGGATGTACAAGGGTGGAAGGGTCAGAGGCTATCAAAGGAAGGAAAGGAGATCCTAGTAAAATCTGTAATACAAGCCGTTCTGGCCTACACCACGAGCTGTGCTTCTTTTACTAAGTTCCTCAAGCAGCTTACTTCTGTATTTATGTTATGGAAAAATTCTGGTGGGACTTATGCAATGGACAGCGCAAGGTGCATTGGGCCAGCTAGGAGAAGTTCTTTGTGCCAAAGAAATGGGGAGGTGTAGGCTTCAGGGATATGGAGGCTTTCAACCAAACATTTTTGGCTCAGCGAGGTTGGCGGATCCTAGGTTGTCCTGGGTCACTCTGTGCAAGTTTTAAGAGCCTGCTATTTTAGGCACACTGATTTTCTGAATGCTTATAGTTCCCCTCGTGGTGCTTCCCTGACATGGCGCAGTATTTTACCTGGAAGGAAGTTGCTTAAACAGGGAATCATCTGAAGAATTGTCAATGGAGAAAAAGTCGATATCTAGCAAGATGATTGGTTACCTCAGAATAGTTGCAGGCACCCTTTTGGGAAGGCAAAAGAAAACTAACATTGGCGAAATGTCTGATCTTCTATTGGCGGGCAATAAACAGTGGAATGAGAACCTTGTGTACTGTTTTGGCATGCTTTGTAGCCAATATGTACCTTACCAAATTTTTGGTTATGACCACAACTTTGGTTTTCGTTTGGTTGGTTGCAACTGTTTGGTATGCCAATGGCTCCTTACCAACTCTGCTTCATTTTTTAGTCAAAGTTGGCCAACTCATAGGCACACAAAACCTTGACCAATATTTTGGCTAGCCAAATATTTTATGGGGCAACTCTAGATTCAAACCAAACAAACCCTATGTTACTAATTACTATGCACTTACCACGCCATCACTCTGCTGGTCAATCAAATCAACAAGATTCGTCCACGTCATCTTCGCCGTGGTGAATTGTCCGGCTGCTATCTGCTCTTTTACAATTGCCGCCATTCTGCAAACAACATATCAGATCAGGGCATGCCATTGGAGATCGAGGCAAATAACATGTTGCAGATTTTTACCTGTTGAGAGGGGCAACAGCTTCATCGCTCAGCCTCGATACATCACGCAACAGTTGCGCATATGACAGCTGAAAGGATCAAAGCATTGGTTGGGAAAATCAAGCTTTTTGCGTAAAAAATGGAACTGCTTTGATCATTGAGAGACTCAAACAGATTAAAATGATTTAATTACCGCAAAATCATCTGGTGAGATCCAGCTATCCCCAAGCACCACACCCCCTAGTGTGAGCTTGAGGGCCCCGGCGTGGATGGCCTTTGCCACGGAGATTCCAATCTTCGCTGCAAGCTTGCCACCATAGGACTCGCCGACAAGGAACAACGGGCTGCTGTGCAAGGTGGGTATCTCCTTGGTAAGTGCCTTGAGGAGCTCGGTGGCATCAGCGGCAACTTGCACGTCCGTCGTAGCTAGCACGCTTGGGTCCTCCACGTAGCTATACCCAACACCCACTGGTAAGTCCTGCATTCCAACATACTCATTACTTACACTGCCAATGTCCTTAAATAGTACGTGCAATTAGAACAACTCTTTTACCACGAAGATGAGATCAGCCTTCTGCAGCCACGTCGAGTTGCGTGGCTTCAGATTGACATCCAGCGGCCCGATCCCCTGGAAGTTGCCACCCCCGACGCCTGACCCTCCCTGAAAGAACACGACGACGGTCAACTAATGCTTTGTACTCAACCAAGGAAAAAAATGGCAGTGAGAGGAGACCAGTTACATACCGGACCGCCCTCCAACCAGAGGATGGTTGGCCATGGCTTTACTGGCGAGGACACCCGATGTGGGCTTTTGTAGTACCACCAAAATAGGTGCGCCTCTGCAACAAAAACTTACCGTTAAACTCATGCACAAAAACAGACAAATGGAATAAAAATTTGTTCATAGTAGTAAATGGCAAAACGGAAGGATGAGAGGACCCAACATGATGTAAAGATTGATATTATTAGTGGATACTTACTGTGACGAATTTCAACGTAGCCCCATGTCTCGTTATCAGCAGCAACAGTGGCACCTTGAAGAATGAAGCATAGCAGAACAGCGGCTCGCCACATCTGAACCAAAATGTAGATAACTGAATTTTAAGTCTATGAAAATGTTGAACGGGACCATGGTTCACCCGAACCTACGCTCAACACCATTGATCTCTGGATATCACTCATGGGGATCTGTGCACAGTGTATTAAACAATGCATGGCGCGAACTGTTTGGGGAGATGGCGGGAGCAGTCATGCATGGCACAAGTAGTTTAGTGATGGTTATGAGCCCCTCCATTGCCAAATAACCCTACTTGATGCTCACACCATATAGGCAATAAAATAGTGATGTTGCATTGAACATCTCGAATGCTGTCCCCATGCACAAAATAGAAAATACTGTTCACTTTTTTTTATTGTCTTGGTATGGGTAACAGCTCTCTGCCCAGGACATGCATGGAGTAGGGAGATTAAATTCAGCTTGCATTTGCATTTGGTAAAAGGTTACAGTACTAAAAATTCTGCTAAACCTTTAATATTTCTTGTTTGTGCATGTGGTTCTATTCCTTGCATGGTCGACAAAAAATTATCTTTATTCTGGACTAGAGGCATTGTATAAATTATAGGCCAAAGGATGGCGATGTCTAATTTTGCAAATTCATTTGAGGCTGACAATGACTTTATCGCACTAGAGCTGATAAATTCTTTTATAGCTTAAGGTTGACAATGACATATTTCTTTGTTGCACATATTATAATCTTACATACATATATATATCAGTGCAGAATTATGTATGTGTTCATGTACAGGAAACTGGGGCAAAAAAGCAAACCCTAAGTCTGAAATTGAGGCATTTGGGTACCTTAAATTGGTCAGTTTGCTCGCTTGTAACTTGTTGCCGCCGTGGTGGGGCTTTGCAGGGGGGTGGCCATGACGGAGGGAAGCCGGGGAGGGGAGGCGGGACGCCGGAACCGCGGGAGCGCACGGCAGGGGCGCAGCCGCGCGCAGGGCAGGGGCGCGGCTGGACCGGGAGGTTGGCCGGGCGGGAAGCCGGGAAGGGTTGGAGGGAGCCTCCTGGACGACTGGGCTCCGGGCTCCGGCCGTCGACCGGCGACGCCGCGACGGCGAGGCGGCTGGCCGGCTGGGTGTCGGGGTCGGGAGTTGCTGTGCGAGGGCAAAGAGTGTTCTGCTCGTGCTCGGGAGTTGCTGTGGCTTTTTTTTTCTTTTGAGAGAGAAGGGAGTTGCTGTGGCTGCGGGGCTGAAGGTTGTTGCGTGCCCCGAGTTGGGCCGGCCAGGTGCGCCGGAAAAAATAACCTCGTTTTCTGTTTTGTTTTGTTTTCACGTTTTTTGTTTTCGTTTCTTTATTCCTTTTTTTACTTTTATTTGTACTTAAAAATATTATAAATAGATATATTACAAAAATCAATCTACATAAAACATTTGAAAATTGTTGAATGTGTATGGAGAAAATGTTTATCATGTGCACCAAAAATGTGTATGAAACAATTTGATCATGTATTTAAAAACGTTAATAAAGCATTTTAAAAAATGCTGAAAAATTGTTTGACAAATGTTAAGGTAGCATTTGAAAAAAAAATTAAATGTGTATCAAAAAAATGTTGACCATAATTAAAAATAATGAATTTTTTTATCATGTATATAAATATGTTAATCAAGTATTTGAAAAGGTGTTGAACAAGCATTTGAAAAATGTTAAATGTGTGTAGAAAAAATGTTGACTATGTATTAAAAAATGATGACATTTTTTATCATGTATCTAAAAATGTTAATCAAGCATTTGAAAAAATGTTGAACAAGTATTTAAAAAATGTTAAATGTGTATAAAAAAAGGTGTCATCTCCTATTAATCCACTTGTGTTTGTGCATCCCTACATCCCATCATCATCATCCGTCCGATCAAAATCTGGTGCTTGTTTGTGCGTCCACGCTAATTTTGCAGAAAAGCGCCCACCTCTAAACACCCCATCCACCAAGCCAAGGCAGGTCCACCAATTCCTAGAGCTCCCCAAATCGCTTGGTCCTTCCAATCCCACTTACCAGCGGCCGCCCCGACGACGGCACCACGCCGAAATACGCATCTAGGGGGACGATTGCCATGACGGGGCAAGACAACCTGCGACGAGTCCCAGGGAAAGGCCGTGTGGGTGGCCGTCATGTCGACACCCTCGGACGAAGATCCATGTCGATGGCTGCCACGTCAGCGGCCTGCGGCGGCTGCATCCTGACAGCGACGACCTGATGAAGATAGCGGTAGGCAACCACTTCATTTCGACTGCAACGGTGACCACGAGTCCACTACATCTCGATGACCACTGCCGCCAATTGTGGTGACCACACTAGTTCTTTTAGATGACTCGGGCTTATTGCAATAGCAATGATCCTTCTGGACGTGTCAATCAAGCTTCAGAATTGTAGTAACATGTGTTACTAAATGCAAAATTCAAAAAAGAAGTGAATGTCAGTTCTTTGAATCTGTTTTCAGATACTCCCTCCGTCCTATAATATAAGACGTTTATTTGACACTACACTAGTGTCAAAAAATATGAGACGATAGTAGTTGAGAAAGAGAGCAACAGGGAAGCGGGTGTGTTGGCTGCTTGGCCTTGGGCTACAACTCAAGGAATAGATGAATCTTGGTTGTGCCTGCACCCAAGTTTATTGATCCTGTGACTGAAAATAACAATGTAAACTCGTTTGCTATGATTGAGTGAAAACTCTCGTTTCCTCTCGAGAAAAGAGTGTTTTACTTTCTTTGGGTGAATGCCATTGTTGAGGTTGGTGTGAATTTGTAAGCTGAGGTGTTCCTTGCGTGATTCATACTATAGTTTTGTTCACAAGTCTCGTACGCTGCCAACAAACTTTTACACCTCATGCATGCTGCCATGCTACTTCTACTCCCTCTGGTCCTAAATATTTATCTTTTTAGAGATTTTAAATGGACTACCACATACGGATGTATATAAACATATTTTAGAATGTAGATTCACTTATTTTGCTCCGTAAGTAGTCATTTGTTGAAATTTTTAGAAAGACAAATATTTAGAAACGGAGGGAGTACTACTGATTCGTAAGTAACTAACATCACAAACAGTTGTTGAATAAATGAACTGTTCACTGTTTATACAACAGAATAAATGGATGAGTTAAAAGTCTCACTAAATTCCTTGAAAATGAATTTTGCTTGGTGATAGCACTTGCTCCTTCATGTAAAAAGCCAGAGCATGTTCAGGTTTACGAGAACATGCTCCTGCTACATGGTGCACTCCATTCAACACAGTGGCGGAGCCAGGATTCGAGTATAGGGGGGGGGGGGGGGGGGGGCGAGTACGTATATTGATTTAATCTCGTTGGTAATTACTCGTGGCTCCTACTAAAATTGTTGATCGTTGGGGGGGGGGGGGGCTGCTCGTCCCCCCTGGCTCCGCCCCTAATTTCAACACTCAGCAGTTCATAGAAAATAGAAAGACATGGCAGGGCAAGTGAGATGGGTTTCCACGCAGCTAGATAGGAGACAGACTCATGTCGGCCACGTGATTTATGGAGGAAGGGGCCCAACAAATCCCAAAACCTTAAAAGTGCACGCGCATTAAACGGAGGCAACCGGCGGCCGCGTCCTGCACGCACGATCGCGCCGCGGATCCCCCCCCTCCCCGCACGGCCAGGTGGCACCTGGTCGGATTGGTGCCGTCCGCGGTCGTGGGCGGTTTTGTCTCCATCCGGACGCGATGTGGCCCACCTGTAAGAGATAGAGGGATGGAGGAGTGGGGGTCGTGGGCGGCAGTTTCGAAATTTGTGCCTGAAATTCCTCCCGACGGTGCTCTCTCCCCATTCCTCTCTTCGCCTTCGTCTTCTCCACCGAACGGGTCGCGGTACGGGTGAGGCCCGACGGAGTCCTCAAATCGTCGGCGGGGGTCGCGGGTGGTTGTCTGCACGGAGTTGCTGGTGCTGGTCGGCGTCGCAGGTATGCTCTGCTTTCTCCTCCCTCTCTCTTGTCTCGACGGGGGACCGCCATTGTTGCGGGTTGTTGCAGTTGCGCGGATGCGACGGACTGCGAGGGAAGCCTTCATCCCCTTCATAGGGTTCAAAACGAATGCCAAACCGTATCACTTTTGTGGTCGACTTTGCACATCTCTTATCCCCTCTGGTTTGAGTGTTCTCCTGTTGTTCGGTAGCACGCCCCGTTGTGGTGGGGATTCATGGCACATAGATGTAGGTGGGGAAGGGCACGGGTATGATAGGCACCACGAGATGCTCGTCCATAGCGCCCGATGTGCGCCCGTTTGTCCTCATTGTTGTTTGTTGTTCGGGTGCAGGGGTTTCAGATATGTTCAGGACCGTTTGTTGCCAACTAAACAACCTACAATGTTCATGATTTCTACCAGCCTTCTACCAGTCCTTTTGTTTGTTGGTAGATGTGCCCTAGATGTGTGCAATGCAATGGTTGATTGGAGTAGTTATTGATTAGTTGCAAAAAATTCTACTCAGTTGGTTGCATCCCTATACTAGTTGGTTGCCCACATGTTCCGCACCTTGCACTAGTTTGTCATGCTTAGTTTTGCTTCCTGTTTGCACTAGGTTGGTTGTATGTGGTTCAGTTGCACAAGTTGCCTGCTTAGTTGGCTGCATCCCTATATTTTAGTTGGCTGTTCACATGTTCTGCACTTTGCATTAGTTGTCATGCTTAGTTGGCTTCCTGTTTGCACTAGGTTGGTTGTCTATATGTTGTTCAGTTGTACAAGTTGCATGCTCAGCTGGTTGCATCCCTATACTAGTTGGATGTCCATATGTTCTGCAATTTGCACTAGTTGTCATGCTTAGTTTGCTTCATGTTTGTACTAGGTTGGCTGTCTATATTCTGTTGACTTGCACAAGTTGTCATGCTTCCGTGTTCGAGTTGCTCCTGTTGGTGCCCTGCTGGTGCACCTACTTGTCCATATATTCTAGTTGCCCAGGAGATTAATCATAGTTGGTGAATAGCCTGTCCATTTTTTGTTGCATATATTTCTAGTTTGTTTGTCCCAGTTGCACAAGTTATCATACTTAGTTGGCTGCCTTGTAGTTAACTATTTTCTGCCTAGTTATTACTTGTCTTAGTGAAACTAGTTGTCTTATATGTTATCTAGTTGCATAATTTGACTGCCTAGTTGGCTGCATCACTGTAGTAGTTGGTTGTCCACATATTCTACAGTTTTTACATTAGGTGTCCTGCTTATGTGTAGAGGTCTGCAGATTAAAGCAATCTTTTATGTTTTTTCTAGTTTGCTTGCGCATCTTCTAACTATGTTTTTTGTCTTGTATATTTCCCGCGGGCTAAAAATGGTTATAATAGGAGGAGAAGCGGATGGCAATGAAGAAGATGTATTTTTTTCATTTTTTTTCTGTGTCTTTGAGTTTTTTCAACTTATCCATGTATGCTTATATCTTTTTATGTTTTTTGCTTGCTTAATTAGGGTTCTGGAAATCAGCCCCTTCGCCAGAACTCGAAGCGTGCTGCTGATTGTCAGCCACACTCTGCGCGTAGTGATCAGCGGGGAGAGGAAGTTGAGGTGACTGTCATGCTGAAGACACAAGCACCTTATTTTGGTTTTGTGGGTCATATAATAATTTTTCCCCCATGCCCATGTTTTTATTTTCTTAGGGTGTTGATCAGTTTTGGGTTGTAAAGCGGACTAGAAATGAAGCAGTTGCGGGAGGAGCTAAATCATCTACTAAGGTAAATAAATCATGGAATATGAGTGTTTCTAACTTTTAGACACTGGTGAAATTATGCAGCCATTGGCACCACTATTTGTTGTAGTTGCACAATAACCATCTTGTAGTTGACATCAGTGGTCATCTTGATCTAAATAGAGTTTTTTCAGAAGTTGACATGAGTTGGCATGCTCTGCTTTTCATTGTTGTAGAATATTTTGTTTGTATTAGTCGGTATGCTCCATGTTTTTTTACATGTGATCTTTCTCTACCACCATGTGCACAGGCAGGAGTTGCTGGAGGAGCTGCCTCCTCTTCCGTAGCAGATGCTGAGGTATGTGGGTATATTTTTGGGTTTATGAGCTATTGAACGGTTTCTTGCAAAAAAAATTAGTCGATGTTTTCTTCTTGCAATATCATGCTTATAGTTGCACATCCCCTAGCTTTGTAGTTGTCAGGTCAAGTATATTCTTAGTTTTTTTGCAGGTTGCACACTGGTAGTCTACAGTTGTCATCATGAGTTTTCATAGTTTCACAAGAACATCATATTAGTTGGCATCATTCATTTTATGTGTATATAGTTTTAGCCAAGCAGTTGGCCCTCCTTTTTTTGCTGTACTAATCCAATTGATCATTCCTAGTTTTTTTTCAATCCGGTTTTTTGTTTTGTGTTTAATGTTTTTATTTTCTCATCAACAGGGCAGCACTGAAGGAGTTGAGGTGGGTGCGGGGGAAGATGTGGAGCGACCATCACAAGCGGGCATGATAAGGGCATCACCAGGGCATTTGCGAAGTTCAACAACTCGCTATCCCCATTGCAGAAGTTTGAGTTAGTTTCAAGGTTTTTTGGGGGCCTCTTGAACTTATCAAAGACACTTCCGATAGATCTCACTAAATTCCTGGTGCAGTCCTACCAGCCAGAGAGCTCTGAAATGGTGTTCCCGGGCAGGGAAGGATCCGTGTTGATGCTGACAGTGTTCACAGGGTATTTGATCTCCTAAACAGGGGTCAAAAAGTCAGATATGTAGTTGATAAGGATGCAACTAGGAGATTCAAAGAGGCTTTCAACATAACTGGAAATTCTCATCCCCAGATCAGTACATGGTGCAAGATGATTAAGGATATGGCAGGAAAAACAGATGACACATTCTTTATGGCCTGGCTTGCGGTTGCATTCAGCACCTTTCTAGCACCAACCACGGCCCTGAAGTTGAGCCCAAAGTGCTACAGACTTGTGCTAGATCATGAAATTCTCAAGAACACAAACATCCGCCTCTTTGTAGTAGAACACATAAATGAAGCTTTCCAGAGCATGGACCAGGAGAAGCAAACCGTTTGTTGTTGCTTGTATCACTTGATGGTGAGTGAAAATGAGCACTTCCATGTGTTTTTCTTCTTTCTGCAGTTATAGTTTTTGAAATTCTCCTCCTAATAACTGAAGTTGGGTTTCCTTTTTTGCTTCTGCGGCAGACCCTATACCTTGATGCGCTCGTTCATGGTATTCAGTAAGCAACTGCGCCATACGAGCGAATGCATGAGATAGTAGCCTAATTTCCAAGGTGATCAAGAAGGACTCAATATCTCCTGGTGTGTTCGGCAAATTACAAGTGAGTGATGTCTACTACACAACCTTCTTCTTGTAGACGTTGTTGGGCCTCCAAGTGCAGAGGTTTGTAGGACAGTAGCAAATTTCCCTCAAGTGGATGACCTAAGGTTTATCAATCCATAGGAGGCGTAGGATGAAGATGGTCTCTCTCAAGCAAATCTGCAACCAAATAACAAAGAGTCTCTTGTGTCCCCAACACACCCAGTACAATGGTAAATTGTATAGGTGAACTAGTTCGGCGAAGAGATGGTGATACAAGTGGTATATGGATGGTAGATATATGTTCTTGTAATCTGAAAATATAAAAAACAGCAAGGTAACTAATGATAAAAGTGAGCGTAAACGGTATTGCAATGCGTTGAAACAAGGCCTAGGGTTCATACTTTCACTAGTGCAAGTTCTCTCAACAATAATAACATAATTGGATCACATAACTATCCCTCAACATGCAACAAAGAGTCACTCCAAAGTCACTAATAGCGGAGAACAAACGAAGAGATTATGGTAGGGTACAAAACCACCTCAAAGTTATCCTTTCCAATCAATCCGTTGGGCTATTCCTATAAGTGTCACAAACATCCCTAGAGTTCATACTAGAATAACACCTTAAGACACAAATCAACCAAAACCCTAATGTCACCTAGATACTCCAATGTCACCTCAAGTATCCGTGGGTATGATTATACGATATGCATCACACAATCTCAGATGCATCTATTCAACCAACACATAGAACCTCAAAGAGTGCCCCAAAGTTTCTACCGGAGAGTCAAGACGAAAACGTGTGCCAACCCCTATGCATAGGTTCATGGGCGGAACCCGCAAGTTGATCACCAAAACATACATCAAGTGGATCAATAGAATGCCCCATTGTCACCACGGGTATCCCACGCAAGACATACATCAAGTGTTCTCAAATCCTTAAAGACTCAATCCGATAAGATAACTTCAAAGGGAAAACTCAATCCATTACAAGAGAGTAGAGGGGGAGAAACATCATAGGATCCAAATATAATAGCAAAGCTCATGATACATCAAGATCTTACCACCTCAAGAACACGAGAGAGAGATCAAACACATAGCTACTGGTACATACCCTCAGCCCCGAGGGAGAACTACTCCCTCCTCGTCATGGAGAGCACCGGGATGATGAAGATGGCCACCGGAGAGGGATTGCCCCCTCCGGCAGGGTGCCGTAACGGGTCTAGATTGGCTTTCGGTGGCTACGGAGGCTTCTGGCGGCGGAACTCCCGATCTATTCTCCTCCCCGATAGTTTTAGGGTATATGGATATATATAGGAGGAATAAATACATCAGGGGATCCACGAGGGGCCCACGAGGGTGGAGGGCGCGCCCCCTGCCTCGTGGCTTCCTCGTTGATCCCCCGACGTGCACTCCAAGTCTCCTGTATTGCTTTCTTTCCAAAAATAACTTTTCCGAAGGTTTCATTTTGTTTGGACTCCATTTGATATTCCTTTTCTGCGAAACACTAAAACAAGGGAAAACAGAAACTAGCACTGGGCTCTGGGTTAATAGGTTAGTCCCAAAAATCATATAAAATAGCATATAAATGCATATAAAACATCCAAGGTTGATAATATAATAGCATGGAACAATCAAAAATTATAGATACGTTGGAGACGTATCAGCATCCCCAAGCTTAATTCATGCTCGTCCTCGAGTAGGTAAATGATAAAAACAGAATTTTTGATGTGGAATGCTACCTAACATATTCATCATGTATTTCTCTTTATTGTAGCAAGAATATTCAGATCCATAAGATTCAAGACAAAAGTTTAATATTGACATAAAAATAATAATACTTGAAGCATACTAACTAAGCAATCATGTCTTCTCAAAATAACATGGCCAAAGAAAGTTCATCCCTACAAAATCATATAGTTTGGTGATGCTCCATTTTCGTCACACAAGAATGCTCTCATCATGCACAACCCCGATGACAAGCCAAGCAATTGTTTCATACTTTAGTAATCTCAAACTTTTTTCAACTTTCACGCAATACATGAGCGTGAGCCATGGATATAGCACTATGGATGGAATAGAATATAATGAGGGGGTTATGTGGAGAAGACAAAAAGGAGAAAGTCTCACATCAACGAGGCTAATCAATGAGCTATGGAGATGCCCATCGATTGATGTTAATGCAAGGAGTAGGGATTGCTATGCAATGTATGCACTAGAGCTATAAATGTATGAAAGCTCAACAAAAGAAACTAAGTGGGTGTGCATCCAACTTGCTTGCTCACGAAGACCTAGGGCACTTGAGGAGGCCCATTTTTGGAATATACAAGTCAAGTTCTATAATGAAAAATTCCCACTAGTATATGAAAGTGACAAAACAAGAGACTCTCTATCATGAGGATTATGATGCTACTTTGAAGCACAAGTGTGGCAAAGGATAGTAGTATTGTCCCTTCTCTCTTTTTCTCTAATTTTTTTGGGCCTTCTCTTTTTTATGGCCTTTCTCTTTTTGGGGGGCCTTCTTTTTTTTATGGCCTTCCTTTTTTTATTCCTCGCTTGGGACAATGCTCTAGAAAATGATGATCATCACACTTCTATTTATTTACAACTCAATGGTTACAACTCGATACTAGAACAAACTATGACTCTATATGAATGCCTCCGGCGGTGTACCAGGATTGCGATGAATCAAGAGTGACATGTATGAAAAATTATGAACGGTGGCTTTGCCACAAATACGATGTCAACTACATGATCATGCAAAGCAATATGACAATGTTGATGCGTGTCATAATAAGAGGAACGGTGGAAAGTTGCATGGCAATATATCTCGGAATGGCTATGGAAATGTAGCGACCCGACCTCAGATGGTCAAGTCTCTGTGCTTCAGTGTCATCCCTGGATCGGTAATGCTGACACACACAATACTCGAAGGATTTATAACAGAGTAGCAATCACATACTTATTATATTGAATGTCTCAAGAGAGAACTTATTACAATAATATGGCTTACGACCATCTAATGCGATAACAGCGGAAGGCTTGGAAGATAAAGTGAGTCCATCAACTCCAACAGCATAGCTGAGCTGCACGGCAACGACCTAACGAACCTTACTCCTCATCTGAAAAGTCTGCAACATAATACGTTGCAGCCTGAAAAACGGGTCAGCACATGGAATATGCTGGCAAAGCAACACAGTAGAGCAAGAACAGAATAATGCTATCACTACATGCATATTTGGCTGGTGGAAAGCTCTATGGTTATAGTTTTGCGAAAAGCCAATTTTTCCCTACAACAAAGGAATAGATTTTAATTTAACTATCATGGTGGTTGAACAATATTGAGAAGGTACCCCAACTCAATCCCAAATTAAAGTAGTTAACAACCCAACAATATTAATTAAGAGTGATGAGATACATGTGATAACCCAAGTACTAGATACTCAAGATTGTCCATAACCGGGGACACGGCTAACCATGATTAGATTGTACACTCTGTAGAGCTTTGCGCACTTTTCCCCACAAGACTCGATCGCCTCCGTTGGATTTCTCGCACTGCATGGTGTTCGAGAAACGGATGACCGAGACACAGTCTTTCAGAAACATTAACTCTCTACTCCGGGCGGACCATACCAAACCTACAACCCTCTACCTGCTGATCCACCTCTTCAAGAGCTTCACGTAACTTACTCAACTATGCTAGAGCCCATAATAGCTTGTGGCTGCACACGGAAGTTTCTAGCATGAATCATCTCAGTTCCCTTTGAGCCTGGGTGGCGGTCCATAGGAAGATCACACGGGTACCCCGGGATTTCCAAAAAAACAGACAACACTGGGTTCCCCAGGTGCCTCAATCCACCCAGATGTTAATTTAAGTTACCACCTTAAGTTGAACCATTAATTAACAATCTCACATCTGTCATGGATTTCACTCACCCAAACCACGTCTACGAGCATAGCATAGCAATATAAGCAATACGTAGAAGTAACTCCCAAGGTTTGATAGTAACAGGGCAATAGGTTCTACCTCAATAACTACTTCCCAACCCACATGTTAATGACATCCTAATCATGCAATGTTTGAGGATTGAACTAATGCACAAAAACTGGGTATGAGAAGAGTATGATCAATGTGTTACTTGCCTTGCTGACGATCCGCGAATCCTAGAGACTCGTAATAACACGCTTCGCACTCCGGGAATTCTATCGCAAACAAACAATAACATACATAAGCAACAAGCAAAGATGCATGGGCAAAACTTAAATAAGAGAGGTTGACCAGATAGTTCAACTTAAGAACTCCGGTTGGCAAAAAGAATCAAATCAAACGGAGCAACGAAACTCAAACGGCGAAAGAAACAAGATCCATTTACTAATCTGAGCTAAGGTCAAATTTTACAGTACCAAAATCTTGTTTAAGTTGATTAAACAGAAAGAGGGTCTCGAGACGAAGATCTAGGCGCTTGAATCGCCTGATTCCGACTAACGAGCGAAAAGATAAATAGAAACTAAGATCGGATCAGAAATCGCGATCGAGAATAATCGCAGATAAATCCGATAAAAAGAAAACTGACGAACAGACTAGCGAACGAGCGTTCGTTAACTATAACTAATGGGCGAAGACCGTTCATTAAAACGAACGTACGGACGAACATCCGCTAAATACAAGAACCGAGAAAAACCGGTGAACCGATCTAAAAATGTACTATAGTTTCTAAAAAACCGAACGGTTTTTTTAAAAAACGGCGGCTCGGGTCCGGCACGGTACCTCCGGCGAGGCGGGGTTGGGCGGCGGGGCTCGGCGGCAGGCGACGCGGGCGGCTGCGGGTGGCGCGGGCGGCGGCGGGTGGCGCGGGCGGCTGCGGGCGGCGGCGGTGGTGGTGTGGTGGTGGGGGGCCGGGGTGGCGCGTATATATAGGAGGGGGCGGCGACTTGGGGGAGGGGGCAAGGCGCGACGGAGGAGTCCGTCTCGGACTCTGTCCGAGTCGGCGGCGGCGGCGACGATTGGGCCGGCGGCCTGGCTGGGTTTTGGCCCAGTCGGCGCGGGGAGTTTTTTTTCTTTTTTAAAAATATTTTCGCTGAAGAGAAAAAATCCTAGAAAATAAAATAAAAATCTAAAAATGCCAAAACAAATTTTCACCATCTAAATAAAATATTTAGAACGAGACGAACATTTTCTTGGCCCTAAAATGCAATTTTTGAAAACGTGCAATTTTTCTAATGCAAATAAAATGCAAATAAAATCAAATAAATGATTTTAATATTTTTCCTCCAATATTTCAATTATTTTGGAGAAGTCATATTATCTACTCTCTTATATTTTAATACGAAATATTTTTCGGAGAGAAAAATAATTAAAACCAAAATCCTCGTTTCATTATTTGATAAAAATCAAATATGAAATCCGAAAAATCCCCAACTCTCTCCGAGGGTCCTTGAGTTGCTTAGGATTTCGAGGATTGCGGAATGGAAATGCAATAAAATATGATATGCATGGATGACCTATGTATAATATTCCAAATTGAGAATTTGGGATGTTACAGGAAATGCCATAATAGGTAGGTATGGTGGCTGTTTTGAGGAAGATATAAGGAGGTTTATGTGTGAAAGAGCGTATCATATCACGGGGTTTGGATGCACTGGCGAAGTTTGCACCAACTCTCAATGTGAGAAAGGGCAATGCACGGTACCGAAGAGGTTAGCAATGATGGAAGGGTGAGAGTGTGTATAATTCATGGACTCAACATTAGTCACAAAGAACTCACATACTTATTGCAAAAATCTACAAGTCATCAAAAACCAAGCACTACGCGCATGCTCCTAGGGGGATAGATTGGTAGGAAAAGACCATCGCTCATCCCCGACCGCCACTCATAAGGAGGATAATCAAAGAACACCTCATGTTTCAAATTTGTTACATAACGTTTACCATACGTGCATGCTACGGGACTTGCAAACTTCAACACAAGTATTCCTCAAATTCACAACTACCCAACTAGCACAACTTTGATATCACTATCTCCATATATCAAAACAATCATCAAGTATCAAACTTCTCTTAGTATTCAATGCACTCTATATGAAAGTTTTTATTATATCCCTCTTGGATGCCCATCATATTAGGACTAAATTCATAACCAAAGCAAACTACCATGCTGTTATAAAGACTCTCAAAATGATATAAGTGAAGCATGAGAGTTCATTAATTTCTTCAAAATAAAACCACCACCGTGCTCTAGAAAGATATAAGTGAAGCACTAGAGCAAAAACAAACTACTCCGAGAGATATAAGTGAAGATCAATGAGTAGTCGAATAATTATGCAACTATATGAAGACTCTCTAACATTTAAGAATTTTAGATCTTGATACTTTATTCAAACAGCAAGCAAAACAAAAGAAAATAAATGACGCTCCAAGCAAAACACATATCATGTGGCGAATAAAAATATAGCTCCAAGTAAAGTTACCAATGAACGAAGACGAAAGAGGGGATGCCTTCCGGGGCATCCCCAAGCTTAGGCTTTTGGTTGTCCTTGGATATTACCTTGGGGTGCCATGGGCATCCCCAAGCTTAGGCTCTTGCCACTCCTTATTCCATAGTCCATCAAATGTTTACCCAAAACTTGAAAACTTCACAACACAAAACTTAAAGTAAAAAACTCGTGAGCTCCGTTAGCGAAAGAAAACAAAACACCACTTCAAGGTACTGTAATGAACTCATTCTTTATTTATATTGGTGTAATATCTACTGTACTCAAACTCATCTATGGTTCATACCCTCCGATACTACTCATAGATTCATTAAAATAAGCAAACAACACACGAAAAACAGAATCTGTCAAAAACAGAACAATCTGTAATAATCTGTAACTAACGCAAACTTCTGGAACCCCAAAAATTATAAAATAAACTGCTGGACGTGAGGAATTTATCTATTAATCATCTGAAAAAATAATTAACTAAATAGCACTCTCAAATAAAAAATGGCAGCAATTCCCGTGAGCGCTAAAGTTTCTGTTTTTTACAGCAAGATCAACAAGACTTTCCCCAAGTCTTCCCAACGGTTCTACTTGACACAAACACTAATTAAAACATAAAAACTCAACCATAACAGAGGCTAGATAAATTATTTATTACTAATCAGGAGCAAAAAGCAAGGAACAAAAATAAAGTTGGGTTGCCTCCCAACAAGTGCTATCGTTTAACGCCCCTAGCTAGGCATGATGATTTCAATGATGCTCACATAAAGGATAAGAATTGTAACATAAAGAGAGCATCATGAAGAATATGACTAGCACATTTAAGTCTAACCCACTTCCTATACATAGGGATTTTGTGAGCAAACAACTTATGGGAACAATAATCAACTAGCATAGGAGGGCAAAACAAGCATAACTTCAAAACTTTAAGAACATAGAGAGGAAACTTGATATTATTGCAATTCCTACAAGCATATGTTCCTCCCTCATAATAATTTTCAGTAGCCTCATGAATGAATTCAACAATATAACTAGCACCTAAAGCATTCTTTTCATGATCTACAAGCATAGAAATTTTATTACTCTCCACGGAAGCAAAATTCTTCTCATTCGGAATAGTGGGAGTATCATAAGAGACTCGAATACTATAAATTGTTTCCACACTAAAAGAGTAATGTTCAGAAAAAGGGTAATTATAATCATGACAAGTTTTATAAATATAATCATCACTACTTTTTATAGCATAAGTTTCATCACAATAATCATCATAAGTAGGAAGCATGCTATCATCATTATAAATTTGCATATCGAAACTTGGGAGACTAAAAATATCATCTTCATTAAATGTAGCATCCCCCAAGCTTGGGACAAACATTAATTGCAGCAAATATATTCTCAAAAACATCATCTTCATCAAACATAGCATCCCCAAGCTTGGGCCTTTTCATATCATAAGCATAATCACTCTCATCATTAATAGTATGGATAGCACCAATAGTATAGCAATTATCATATTCTTCCAAGCAAGTGCCAAAAAGATTTTCAAGATCATAAGAAGTATCATTATATTCCACAATTATAGTTTCATGAGGCACAATAGTAATAGGAGCAGCATTATTTGGGGGAGATATCTTTTTACCTCTCTTCATTTTTCTTTTCTTCTTCTTCACCACATCATGTGTGGGTTCAATCCTCTTTTTAGAGATCCTTATTAATGAGATTGGTTGAATAGGGGCTCCTCCTCGTTGCCTGATTCATCATAAGAAATAATAGGAGGGTATTGGGAAGTCTATTCCCTTTCATTAGTATTCTCTTCATCTTCTATTTGCTTTATTTTTATGTAATTGGCAATATAAGGATTTTCAATACAATTCACCGCACAATACATATATATTTCCTCTAGATCAAAGCCAGGAAGTTTATAATGGGCAAATTCTGGAAGATGCTTAGTTATACGTTTCATTTCTTCGTAGCCCATAAGCAAACTAAGTTCATTATAATGTGCAAGGGAAATCAAGTCATCACAATTTTTGGACACGATTAGATCATGAAACAATTTGCATCGGATAGCTAAATGACCCTGTTCATTGCAAAGTCCACAAGTACGGCCAAGAAAATTTAAATCTTCAGCACAAACATCTAGCCTTTCTTGCAACAATTTAGTTCCTAAGTGCTTATGCCTCTTGCAATATCTATCTTCCCTATTTGGTGTGTACTTGCAAACCCAATGTACTCCACAAAAATTGACATGTTTATAGGAGACATTATCATCATGACTAGTGCAATCATCATTAGTACCATGGATATTCAAGGAGTTCATACTAACAACATTGCAATCATGCTCATCATTCAAAGATTTAGTGCCAAACATTTTAATGCATTCTTCTTCTAACACTTTGGCACAATTTTCCTTTCCATCATACTCATGAAAGATATTAAAAAGATGAAGCGTATGAGACAAACTTAATTCCATTTTTTATAGTTTTCTTTTATAAACTAAACTAGTGATAAAACAAGAAACAAAAAGATTCGATTGCAAGATCTAAAGATATACCTTCAAGCACTAACCTCCCCGGCAATGCCGCCAGAAAAGAGCTTGATGTCTACTACACAACCTTCTTCTTGTAGACGTTGTTGGGCCTCCAAGAGCAGAGGTTTGTAGGACAGTAGCAAATTTCCCTCAAGTGGATGACCCAAGGTTTATCAATCCGTAGGAGGCGTAGGATGAAGATGGTCTCTCTCAAGCAACCCTGCAACCAAATAACAAAGATTCTCTTGTGTCCCCAACACACCAAGTACAATGGTAAATTGTATAGGTACACTAGTTCGACGAAGAGATGGTGATACAAGTGGTATATGGATGGTAGATATAGGTTTTTGTAATCTGAAAATATAAAAAACAGCAAGGTAACTAATGATAAAAGTGAGCGTAAACGGTATTGCAATGCGTTGAAACGAGGCCTAGGGTTCATACTTTCACTAGTGCAAGTTCTCTCAACAATAATAACATAATTGGATCACATAACTATCCCTCAACATGCAACAAATAGTCACTCCAAAGTCACTAATAGTGGAGAACAAACGAAGAGATTATGGTAGGGTACGAAACCACCTCAAAGTTATCCTTTCCAATCAATCCGTTGGGCTATTCCTATAAGTGTCACAAGCAGCCCTAGAGTTCGTACTAGAATAACACCTTAAGACACAAATCAACCAAAACCCTAATGTCACCTAGATACTCCAATGTCACCTCAAGTATCCGTGGGTATGATTATACGATATGCATCACACAATCTTAGATTCATCTATTCAACCAACACATAGAACCTCAAAGAGTGCCCCAAAGTTTCTACCGGAGAGTCAAGACGAAAACGTGTGCCAACCCCTATGCATAGGTTCATGGGCGGAACCCGCAAGTTGATCACCAAAACATACATCAAGTGGATCAATAGAATACCCCATTGTCACCACAGGTATCCCACGCAAGACATACATCAAGTGTTCTCAAATCCTTAAAGACTCAATCCGATAAGATAACTTCAAAGGGAAAACTCAATCCATTACAAGAGAGTAGAGGGGGAGAAACATCATAGGATCCACATATAATAGAAAAGCTCGCGATACATCAAGATCGTACCACCTCAAGAACACGAGAGAGAGAGAGAGAGATCAAACAAATAGCTACTGGTACATACCCTCAGCCCCGAGGGAGAACTACTCCCTCCTCGTCATGGAGAGCACCGGGATGATGAAGAAGGCCACTGGAGAGGGATTGCCCCCTCTGGCAGGGTGCCGGAACGGGTCTAGATTGGCTTTCGGTGGCTACGGAGGCTTCTGGCGGCGGAACTCCCGATCTATTCTCCTCCCCGATAGTTTTAGGGTATATGGATATATATAGGCGGAATAAATACACCAGGGGAGCCACGAGGGGCCCACGAGGGTGGCGGGCGCGCCCCCTGCCTCGTGGCTTCCTCGTTGATCACCCGACGTGCACTCCAAGTCTCCTGTATTGCTTTCTTTCCAAAAATAACTTTTCCGAAGGTTTCATTCCGTTTGGACTCCATTTGATATTCCTTTTCTACGAAACACTGAAACAAGGGAAAAACAGAAACTGGCACTGGGACTGGGCTGTGGGTTAATAGGTTAGTCCCAAAATTCATATAAAATAGCATATAAATGCATATAAAACATCCAAGGTTGATAATATAATAGCATGAAACAATCAAAATTATAGATACGTTGGAGACGTATCAGTGAGTTCTCTTTGTTTTTTTTCAAAAGTGCCTCTTTATGTTCTATTCATGTTTGCTCAGTTTTTAATTCCTTGGTAGCTACACATATGCTTTGAGATCAGCTTTTGACACTTTTTGGTAGTTGCACAAAAATTGTGGTCAGTTGGCACAACAATGCCTATAGTTGCATAGTTTGTAGCTTTTGATTGGCAGCTACACACATGTTCATTTTTAATTGGCACATCATCTGTTTTAAGTTGCACGGTGTTACTTATCTTGTTGCACATATGTTGACATCAGTTTGCAGAAACATTTTTTGTGTCCTGTGGAGTTGCATGGTTTTTATGGTTTGTGTAGTTGCACATATATAGAATCCAGTTTGCCCCAACATTTGTTGTAGTTGCACAGGTTATAACAATTGGTTTTTGTTCAACACAAAATCTGTTTGATAACCTTGTTCTTTTCTTTTTCTCTTTTCCACATTAGCTTAAAGAGGAGTATAGGGGCACGGAGCAGAGACCACTGTTTGGTGTTCTTTTGCAAGCTAAAGCTTTTGTGGCATCCAAGTTACCACTAACCTACAATTCGCAGGTAAGTCTTTGAATAAAGGAGTTTGGATCAGTTTCCAACATTTTCTTTTTAAGATGTTTACTAATTGAATCAGTACTGATCTTTTTTTGTGTTTATGTAGAAAAAGGCAAAGATTGCCAGAGTGGTTAATGACCTGTGCAAGGCAGTAACTGAACAGGTTGGCACCTTCATTGAAGCAGTTGTCAAGATTGATGGTGAGGAGCCAGATATTGATCCCTATGTACAGCAGCCATCAATGGGAACCTGCATGTCATGCCGTGTTCCAAAAAAGAGATGGGTTTCACCTATACAAGAAGAAGAGTTTGTTGAGGAGTCAGAAGAAAATGATGAAATGGAAGCAGCGCAAGATGTTGAAGATGATGAGGACACAGATGAGGATGAATTAGACGAGGAGGACAAAGATGAGGATGACAAAGAAGAAGATGAGGAGGAGGAGGAAGAAGAAGAGGAGAAAAAAGATGAGGAGGACAAAGAAGAAGAGGAGAAAGGAGAGGGGGAGGACAAAGAAGATAATGAGTCGGAGGAGGAGGAAGAAAAAGAGGAGGGCAAATAGGATTACCGTACCACTCTAGTGCGGAACATGCTCTGGTTGACCTATGAGGTTCGGTAGTAACTTGATCTGAAGTTTCATGATCATTATCATTAGCTTCCTCTCTAGTTGGTGTAGGCATCACGGGAATGGTTTTCTATGGTGAGCTACTTTCCAGTTCGAGAGAAGGTACAATTACCTCATCAAGTTCTACTTTCCTCTCACTCACTTCTTCCGAGAGAAACTCCTCTAGAAAGTTTCCATTCTTGGCAACAAAGATCTTGCCTTCAGATCTGTGGTAGAAGGTGTACCCAATTGTTTCCTTAGGGTATCCTATGAAGACACACTTTTCTGACTTGGGTTCAAGCTTATCAGGTTGAAGACTTTTGACATAAGTGTCGTAACCCCAAACATTGAGAAACGACAACTTAGGTTTTTTGCCAAACCATAGATCATATGGTGTCGTCTCAATGGATTTAGATGATGCCCTATTTAATGTGAATGCAATTGTCTCTAATGCATAACCCCAAAAGGATAGTGGTAAATCGGTAAGAGACACCATAGATCACACCATATCTAATAAAGTACGGTTACGACGTTCGGACACACCATTACGCTGTGCTGTTTCGGGTGGCGTGAGTTGTGAAACTATTCCACATTGTTTTAAATGAAGGCCAAACTCGTAACTCAAATATCCGCCTCCGCAATCAGATCATAGAAACTTTATTTTCTTGTTACGATGATTCTCCACTTCACTCTGGAATTCTTTGAACTTTTCAAATGTTTCAGACTTGTGTTTCATTAATTAGATATACCCATATCTACTCAAATCATATGTGAAGGTAAAAAAACAATGATGCCCGCCGCGAGCTTCAGCATTCATCGGACCGCATACATCAATATGTATTATTTCCAATAAGTCATTAGCTCGCTCCATTGTTCCAAAGAACGGAGTTTTAGTCATCTTGCCCATGAGGCATGGTTTGCAAGTATAAAATGATTCATAATCAAGTGATTCCAAAAGTCAATCTGCATGGAGTTTCTTCATGCGCTTTACACCAATATGACCTAAATGGAGTGCCACAAATATGTTGCACTATCATTATCAACTTTGCATATTTTGGCATCAATATTATGAATATGTGTATCACCACAATTGAGATTCAACAAAAATAGACCACTCGTTGTGCAGATGGACTTTCAAAATCACTCTTTGTGATACACATTATGAATATGTGTATCACCACAATCAGATTCCCATCTACATCTAGTTCGTTTTTTTGCCCTCTTTGTGCCATGTCATCTGTCTAGCCATCTCTTCGACCATGAAAAGATGTTGAAGTCTCGGTACGATTGGCATATACTGAAGAACATTAACCATGATTTTGGTATGCGTCTTCTCACCCATACTGTTGTCTACCACAATATACCTAGAAGACATGCAAATGGGACAATAGTTCAAGTCCGCATACTCAAGCCTAAATAAGGCTCATCTTGTCTCATAGGCATGTATCTTCTCATAGAGCATCTTAAGAGCACGGAGGATTTTGTCTGACTGGTAAAGGTTTGCATGCAGTACATGGCCTTTCGGTAGAAAGCGTCCAAATATTGTCATCGTCGCGTCGTAGCATTCTATGCCCAAGTTGAATTGAGCCTTCAGAGCCTTTATTTGTGAGATGGCATCCAGCTGACAAAGCTCAGTGTGCTCGTGAAGAGGATGTTTTGAAGACTCCAACATTTCATTGAAGGCCTTTGCAGATTCCTCCATCTCTTCATCTGAATGCCGATCATCATCAAAGTTTTGCACCATGTATTCCATCCCAGTACCATGCTCGTCGGTGCGACGACGAACCACCTCAGCTCTGGCACGTTGCGCAGACTCACCATGAAATGTCCACACCGTATAACCGAGCGTAAAACCACTCTTCTGCAGGTGTTTGCCCATTTCATCATGTGTCCTCTTTTCCCAATTCTTGCACCGGACAGAGGGGCACCAGTTTTCCTCTGGCCATTTGCAAATGCGGATTTCACAAACCCCTTGGTTTTTGCTAACCATTGGTAATCTCTTTCTGACTAGTGCGACCGGTGTACATCCACACATGATCACTCATCTTGCTTAGCTACTGGACAGATAAGAAATATATATAATTCAGCATGTATATTCATCAGTTCATCTAGTTTGGCAATTTTATTACGTCCATGCAACCTACACTCTAATAGGTAAAAATAGGTCCTAATCCCACTCGAGTATGTGTAGATTGAGTACGTTCTCCATGCTCTACCCATTCCGAGACAAAATTTTGGCAGCACCTCCCTACTGTTCTCCTGATACACGTCTCGGCAAAAAGCTGAGAGAATGTGCATCCGGAGAACAACAGGGGGGCGCTGACGAAATTTTGTCTCGGAATAGGGTAGAGCATGGAGAACGTACTCAATCTACACATACTCGGGCTGTCCATGGAAATTGCTGGACAATCCGAATGAGTTACAGTGATAAATATGCAACTGAATGCATATTTATTGATGCAACACTTTCGGATGGGAGACGCATACTGGTTACGCGACTGTAGTTACCTAGCTGGTGTCATCGGCACGAAGGCCGGAACAAAGCAAATAATTAAGGGGGAGGAGGCGATGTCATTCGTGCTCACCTGTCGGTGTTCTGGGAATGGGGGTACCCAGACTTGCTGCCTGCGGCCCATAATGTGTCTCCATCGACGGCCCGGTACAACCCACCTTCAGCATCAACAACACAAGACCCTCGCGAGGGGCCAAGCCTCGCGAGGCGGACAATGTCAAGATCTCCAGAAGGAGCGGCCTCCTCAGGCTGGCTCCTGAGGAGCAGAGATCTCTATGCAAGCCCTCACCTCGTGAGGCTCGGATGATGCAAGCCATGACGACCAAGGCCAGGCGGGCGCAGCGGGCACAGTACATCAGTTTCCTCTTTGGTTCTAAGGAGAAAGCGCACACGCGGAGTCCCGAGGAATCAGCCAAAGGTTTCCATTTCCATGCAACAAGACCAAGATCGCCAGGACGGTAGGGCGGAGGTCATCGCCGAGCCCACCCTGGCGTCACGGCCACAAGCTTTGTAGGCGAAGACCACCTTTCATCAGGATAAGATGTACTAGTTGTCTCCCTTCAAATTTGGCCGTTGTGGGATCCCATCCCGCCTTCATTTTGGGGGAAGAGGACCAATGCCACTATAAATATAGCCTAGCCACCACCATAGATGGGGATGGATCATTTAGACCATCCTCTCCCTCACCAGTTCAAGAACACTCCTCCTAAGGTTGTTCTTCCACTGTACTAGTTCATCCTCAGCCCACCTCGAGGCTAATCCACCACAAAGCAGGAGTAGGGTTTTACATCGCAAGGTGGCCCGAACCTGGGTAAACTGCCTTGTCCCATTTCCTTCCAGTTCATCGAGCTAGGCCGCGAGAGCGACGAGTAGGCAGACTGGTGAGGTTGATTTCCTCGCATGCACCCCAGAGTTCGAATCTATCTAGGGTTTGCGGAGCCCAGAATCCAACATTTGGCGTGCCATGTATGGGTGCGTCGAAGATTTGCCTCTCCGTCCGCTGTGCTCCACTGCGCTGTTTGGCTCTCATGGCAAGCGCCGCTCCACCGACCGGACCGACGGGTGCGTTCGAGGGTGCCGTGGGTCTCAGAGCTTTCACCCTCACCTTGCGGCGGGTGCAGTGGCCGCCCAATTTTAGGCTGGAGCTGCTGCCTCGATACGATGGTGCGGTGGACCCGTCGGGGTTTCTCTAGGCATACACGGAGGCTATTCTGGTGGCCGGCGGCGATGTCAAGGCCATGGAAAACTGGCTACCCATGGCCCTTACGGCCGTACCGCGCGCCTGGCTCATGGGCTCGCCGGAGTCTTCAGTGGCCTCCTGGGAGGAGCTGCATGGCCTCTTCATCGCGCGCTTCGCGGCACCAGTACCTCACGCCGTCATGGCCCTCCTCGGCGGCTCACAGGTGCCGACCTCAGACTGCCACGTCAAGCAGTTCTTTCGCCAAGTGGGCGCCATCCGCGTACAGCGTGGAGCACCACCAGGATGGGCGGCGCCTATGGCTGACCTCACCTTCGACCCAAGGGACCACCCCGCAACCACGGTCAGCGTCGGCGTGCTCCCGATGCTCTTCACCCCCACCATCTGCAACGTGGTAGTCACCAGGACCCTCATGGACGGCGGCACCGGCCTCAATGTCCTCTCCGTGGAAGCGTTCGGCCTGCTTCACATGCCCCATGGCTGGCTCTACCCCACCAAGCCTTTCTTTGGAGTCATCGACGGCTCCACTTGCCCCTAGGGTAGATCCGCCTCCCCGTCACCTTCGGCACCCGCGACAAGTACCGCACCGAGCTCATTGACTTCGACATCGCCCGCATCGGCCTGCCGTACAACGCCATCCTTGGGTACCTGACCTTGGCCAAGTTCATGGCGGCAATCCACCCTGGCTACAATCTAATGAAGATGCCGGGAAGCAGCGGCGTCCTCACCGTGGCAGGGGACACCAAGGATGCACTCTCGGCCCTCAGGCACGCTTTCAGAGCCACGACAGCCGAGCGGTCAAGCAAGGAGGGAGCTGATACGTCTTCAACGTATCTATAATTTTTTATTGTTCCATGTTGTTATATTATCATTCTTGGATGTTTTATAATCATTTTATATTCATTTTATATCATTTTTTGGTACTAACCTATTGACATAGTGCCAAGTGCCAGTTGTTGTTTTTTGCATGTTTTTCACATCGCAGGAAATCAATATCAAATGGAGTCGAAATGCAATGAAACTTTTTGTGGATTTTTTTGGACCAGAAGACATCAATGGGCCGGAGAAGCGCCTCGAGGGTGCTCTGAGGGGAGCACAACCCACCAGGGCACGCCTAGAGGCCCAGGCACGCCCTGGTGGGTTGTGCCCACCTCGGATGCCCCCGGACTGCCTCTTTGCTCTATAAATACCCCAATATTCCAGAAACCCTAGGGGAGTAGACGAAAATCAATTCCAGCCACCGCAGAGTCCAGAACCACCGGATCCAATATAGACACCATCACGGAGGGGTTCACCACTTCCATTGGTAACTCTCCGATGATGCGTGAGTAGTTCTTTGTAGACCTTCGGGTCCGAGTTAGTAGCTAGACGGCTTCCTCTCTCTCTCTCTCTCTTCTGATTATCAATACAATGGTCTCTTGGAGATCCATATGATATAACTCTTTTTGCGGTGTGTTTGTTGGGATCGGATGAACTTTGAGTTTATGATCAGATCTATCTTTTTATCCATGAAAGTTATTTGAGTTTCTTTGATCTCTTATATGCATGATTGCTTATATCCTCGTATTTCTTCTCTGATATTTGGGTTTTGTTTGGCCAACTTGATCTATTTATCGTGCAATGGGAAGAGGTGCTTTGTAGTGGGTTCGATCTTACGGTGCTTGATCCCAGTTACAGAAGGGGAACCGACACGTATGTATCGTTGCTACTAAGGATAAAACGATGGGGTCTATTTCTACATAAATAGATCTTGTCATCATGTCATCATTCTTATTGCATTACTCCATTTCTCCATGAACTTAATACACTAGATGCATGCTGGATAGCGGTCGATGTGTGGAGTAATAGTAGTAGATGCACGCAGGAGTCGGTCTACTAATCTTGGACGTGATGCCTATATAATGATCATTAATTGCCTAGATATCGTCATGATTATTTTAAGTTCTATCAATTGCCCAACAGTAATTTCTTTACCCACCGTTTGCTATTTTTCTCAAGAGAAGCCACTAGTGAAATCTACGGCCACCGGGTCTCTTTCTCACATTATTTGCCTTTGCGGTCTATTTTCCTTTGCTTTTATTTTAAGATATATTAAGTGATAGAGGCTAAGGTGTCCCGATGTTTCGATGAGATGGTGGCTATCGTTTTCTGTGGGAGTCGAACTTGACGATCCGACTACGAACGTGCGAGACGTCGCGCCTTAGCAATCGCTAAACCAACTTCCGAGGGTTATTGACCACGCCGGAGCACGATCAACCTGACCACGAGGGTCTGTTTCCTACGAGCAAATGAAGAACAAGCAAGAAACTGAGATTGCAATCGGGATATTGCGAATATAAGATGAAAGCTTTATTGATCAAGGTGGGGTTCTGTGACGTCTTGGTCTGGTCGTTGGACACAAACGAAGTACGCGAAGTTGCAGCTATGGCGAACTTTTAATCTAAACAAAACCCCCCAAAGTCTAAACGACGCCCTAAGGGCTGTATATATGGAGGAAGAGGGGGAAATTTCGTGGCCCTTGAGGGTGGGGTCCGAAACCAACCCTAACTCTTGTTTCCCCACACATACGGACTCTAAAAATAGCCTATACTTAAGTATTTCGAAATTACATGGGCCTGGCCCATTAATAAGGTGACGCAGCACCTAGAATAGCCTATGGATGAATATTATGAAGTGGCATCTTGTATATTTCGTCCAAGGCTTCATGCACTCCTTATGGCGGCTTCAAAGTCCTGAAATCATCACTTGTAACTCCGTTCTTGATCCCCTTGCGCATGCCATCAACTCCATGCGTGTTCTTGCTCCAATGTTCATCCTTCTCCAAGCTAGGCCCTTCATTTGTAAGCAAAACAAATGTATCCAATTTAGGCAGCATCATAATCTCATGAACATTAGAATCATTACCAAGAAACGAAAGTACCTGGTAATTTAATTGGCGTGCGCGAGCTCTAGTAATTGGTCCAGTATATGTAACAGTAGGGGCTGTGGGTGTAACAATGGTATTGATGTCCTCATCATCCTCCCCTTCTTGAAATGAAGTCGTCCTCGACGGAAGCGCATCTTCCTCACCCAAATAAGGCTTCAAATCTGCAATGTTAAAAGTGGGACTAACCCCAAAATCTACAGGTAGCTCAAGTTTATATGCATTATCATTTATTTTCTCTAACACCTTAAAAGGACCATCAGCACGTGGCATTAGCTTTGATTTGCGCAGATTAGGAAATCTATCTTTACGCAAATGTAACCAAACAAGATCTCCAGGCGCAAACACAACATGTTTTCTACCCTTATCTCCAACAAGTTTATATTTAGCATTCATACGCTCTATGTTTTCCTTAGTTAACTCATGCATTTTTAAAATCAATTCAGAACGTTCTTTAGCATCAAAATTAACCTTCTCTGAAGATGGAAGAGGCAACAAATCAATAGGTGCATGAGGTAGGAAACCATACACAATTTCAAAAGGGCACATCTTAGTAGTAGAATGCAATGAATGATTATAAGCAAATTCAATATGAGGCAAGCATTCTTCCCACATTTTCTTGTTATTCTTCAAAACAGCCCTAAGCATAGTAGACAATGTTCTATTGACTACTTCAGTTTGTCCATCAGTTTGGGGGTGACAAGTAGTACTAAAAAGCAGCTTAGTCCCCAACTTAGCCCATAAACATCTCCAAAAGTGGCTAAGAAATTTAGTATCACGATCTGAAACAATAGTATTTGGCACACCATGTAAGCGAATAATTTCACGAAAGAACAAATCAGCAACATTAACAGCATCATCGCTTTTATGACATGGTATAAAGTGTGCCATTTTCGAGAACCTATCCACGACAACAAATATGCTATCCCTCCCCTTCTTTGTTCGAGGTAAACCTAAAACAAAGTCCATAGATATATCCTCCCAAGGAACACTAGGTATAGGCAAAGGCATATATAAACCATGAGGATTGAGTCGTGACTTAGCTCTTTGACATGTAGTGCAGCGAGCAACAAAACGCTCAACATCCCGTCTCATCTTTGGCCAAAAGAAATGTGTAGCAAGTATATCCTCCGTCTTCTTGACGCCAAAGTGTCCCATTAATCCTCCTCCATGCGCCTCCTGCAACAACAAAAGACGAATGGAGCTAGCTGGAATGCATAGCTTGTTAGCACGAAACACAAATCCATCGTTAAGAACGAACTTGTTCCAAGTTCTCCCTTCCTTACAATTCTGCAATACATCTTTAAATTCAGCATCATGAACATATTGATCTTTGATGGTCTCCAAACCAAATATTTTAAAGTCAAGTTGTGAAAGCATAGTATAACGACGAGACAAGGCATCAGCAATAACATTTTCTTTACCCTTCTTGTGTTTAATGACATAAGGGAAAGTGTCAATGAATTCAACCCATTTAGCATGTCTACGGTTCAGTTTTGCTTGACTTTTAATGTGTTTCAAAGATTCATGATCAGAATGTATAACAAATTCCTTGGGCCATAAATAATGTTGCCATGTTTCTAAGGTCCGAACAAGAGCATATAATTCTTTATCATAAGTAGAATAGTTCAGACTAGGCCCACTCAATTTTTCAGAAAAGTATGCAACAGGTTTTCCATCTTGTAATAACACACCTCCTAATCCAATTCCACTAGCATCACATTCAAGCTCAAAAGTCTTATTGAAATTAGGAAGTTGGAGTAAAGGAGCATGTGTCAACTTATCTTTCAATACTGTGAAGGCTTCTTCCTGTGTGGTACCCCAAACAAAAGGCACATCCTTCTTTGTAAGCTCGTTGAGAGGTGCAGCAATGGTGCTGAAATCTCTCACAAAACGCCTATAGAAACCAGCGAGGCCAAGGAAACTCCTCACTTGTGTGACCGTTTTGGGCTGCGGCCAACTCTCAATAGCTTCAATCTTGGCTTTATCAACTTCAATTCCCTGTGGAGTAACAACATAGCCAAGAAAAGATACTCGGTCGGTGTAAAAGGTGCACTTTCCAAGGTTTCCAAACAAACGTGCATCACGTAGAGCAATAAAAACAGCACGTAAATGTTCCAAATGTTCCTCCAAAGATTTGCTATAAATCAATATGTCATCAAAGTAAACTACCACAAATCGTCCAATGAAAGCACGTAAAACTTCGTTCATTAACCTCATGAAAGTACTAGGTGCATTAGTTAACCCAAAAGGCATGACTAACCACTCATATAATCCAAACTTAGTTTTAAATGTTGTTTTCCATTCATCACCCAATTTCATACGAATTTGATGGTATCCACTACGCAAATCAACTTTGGAGAATATTGTAGAGCCACTCAATTCATCAAGCATATCATCTAGCCTAGGAATAGGATGACGATAACGAATAGTAATATTATTAATGCCTCTACAATCAACGCACATACGCGACGTACCATCCTTTTTCGGCACTAAAATGATAGGAACAGCACAAGGACTAAGGGATTCGCGTATATAACCTTTGTCGAGCAGTTCTTGTACTTGACGCATAATCTCCTTCGTCTCCTCTGGATTGGTACGGTATGGTGCATGGTTGGGTAGCAAAGCACCGGGAATTAAGTCAATTTGATGCTCAATCCCTCGAATAGGTGGTAATCCCGGTGGCACGTCTTGTGGAAAGACGTCAGCGAACTCCTGCAAAATGTTAGTGACAGCAGGGGGCAAAGAGGAAGGCACGTCCTCGAATGAAAATAATGCCTCTTTGCACACAAAAGCATAGCAAACAGATTTTCTAAAATCTAGCTCATCAATATCATATTTGGTGGCAAGTAAACATGCACTTTTCAATTTAATTTCAGAAACAACAGTAGATGGTTTATTATTAGGCTTCATTTGGTGCTCAAATTCTTTTGCCACAATCTGATTTTCACTCTTATTTGTCTCCTCTTTTGCTTTATTAGCTCTATTAATATCATCTTTCAAAATGGAATCAGGAGTCATAGGAAGCAACGTAATATTTTTATCGTTATGAACAAGAGTATACTGATTGTTTCTACCATGGTGTACAGAATTTTTATCAAATTGCCATGGTCTACCAAGTAATAAGGAACATGCTTGCATAGGTACCACATCACAATCAACATAATCAGCATATGTAGAGATACTAAAATGCACACGAACAGTACGTGTTACCTTAACCTTGCCGCTGTTGTTGAACCATTGGATGTAGTAAGGATGTGGATGTGGTCTTGTGGTGAGAGATAGCTTCTCCACCATCTCCATGCTAGCCAAGTTATTGCAGCTCCCTCCATCTATGATCACGCGAACAGAACGTTCCTTCACAACTCCCTTTGTATGGAACAAATTATGCCTCTGATTTTGCTCAGCTTGTGTAACCTGCACACTCAAAACACGTTGAGCAACTAAACATTCATACCTGTCAGCATCTTCAGGAGCCATGTATTGCGTCTCATGATCAGAATCGTCTCCACCGTGTTCTTCACGTGTAATAAGAGCCAAAGTCTCCTCATCATAGTCACTAGCGGACTCATACCCACCATCCTCAGTAACAATCATCACACGCTTAGATGGGCATTCTCTCGCATAATGACCTCCACCCTTGCAACGTCGACAAATAATATCATGTGTTTGCCCTGTTGATGCCATGGATGAAGAAGAGCTCTTTGCAGGCCCAGAAGGTGTGCTCTTGGCAGATAGTGGTGATTGTGCCTGCTTTATTGTATCACGGTTGGAGGTGGCAGCCGACGGAGGCGCCGGTGTAGCAGAACGTGTGGAAGTAGATGATGCATGTGGTGTCCATGATGAAGGTCGACCTGCAGAAAAGTTAGTCCACGCCAATGCCTGTCGATCCTGCACTTCACGTTCAGCTTTACAAGCAAGATGGAATAAACGAGTGATATTAGTATACTCCTTATACTTTAGAATCATCTGAATCTCTCTATTTAATCCACCCATAAAACGTGCAAGCATAGCTTCATTCTCCTCAACAATACCACATCTAATCATGCCAGTTTGTAATTCCTGATAATATTCTTCTACAGAATTTTTTTCCCTGTCTTAAGAGCTGCAATTTTTGAAGTAATTCACATTGATAATATGGTGGAACCCAACGAGTACGCATAGCAGTTTTCAAAGCAGCCCACGTAGCCGGAATAGGATATAATCTACAATGCTCAGACCACCAAACACATGCAAAACTAGTGAAAGCACAAATAGCAGCAGGAACACGTCTCTCCTCGGGATATTGTAAACATGTAAATCGTTGTTCAGTTTCTAACTCCCAAGTAAGATATATATCAGGAACATATCTACCCTCAAATGGTGGAATATTCAATTTTAGTTTAGGGAGATGGTCATGATCTCGTACCTGAGGGTGAGCCCTACCATTGCCATTATTTGCATGTGGACGACCTGGTGGTTGCTGTGCTGGTGGTGGCACGTAGTTATGATTTTGATCAACCTCATCCTCATAATCTCCCACATAATCATCCTCCTCCACATCAGCAGTAGGAGCCACAGAAGTATCAACAGCAGCACCAGCAGTTTGGCCCGACTGAAGAGGGACACGGCTCGCTCGGCGGAGGGCTGTTTCCCGACGTGGAGGTAGTCGGTGTTGTTGCTGTTGTTGCAGAGGTGCGGCAGGAGCAGCCGGTGGTGGTGGTGGAAAACGTGAAAGCAATTCAGCAAACTTGTTATCGAGCTTTGTTTCAAACGTCTTCTCCATGCCATCTATCTTCTCCATGGCCTCTTCAAATCTGTTTATCACATCTTGCACCTGTACACTCATCATTTGCTGAAACGTATCATGAAGCTCCTTGTTCGTCAAGTTCTCCCAGTCAGTCTCGTCGGCTTGTGATCCTGGCATGGTTAGCAGCAATAGAAACACACAAGAAGATGATCCTACAGACTACTAACAAGTGGTGGTGGTGGCGGGTGTCACAAATCCGTCAAGCAAATCTCAAATTCTTACCAGTTCTTACCCAGCAGCAGGCGGTGATCGGCAACCGTTGTAGTCAAAACTCTCAAAAACTTGGATAGAGCGATTGCTAGGGAGAGTCAAACGCACGACGTAGATGTATGTGGAGCTGGGAAGGCTTATAGTATGGTAGCAAAAAGGGTCAGCAATAATCAATTCAGAGATGCAAAGTTGAATAAACGCTCAACGACGATACTGTGCTGGTCCTAGGCTAGACCGTGCTAGAGACGCGAGCCTAGAACACTAACAAAATCACAGCGCTGCACGTAAATAAGGGAAAAGCACACTCTGGAACTCTTTTTTTTTCGCTCTTTTTTTGCGCTCCTTTTTTTTGCGCTCCTCTTTTTTTTGCGCTCCTCTTTTTTGCGAAAAATCACTATAATGGCGAGTGTCTCAAAACTCTTCCCTCGTCAAACTGATAGGATGGGCACGAAATTTTTTTTTCACTTTTTTTTTCGGAAATCAGGGCAGCGACGACGAAAAAGTGTGACAAAAAATCACTATGATGGCAGGTGGCTCAAAAGACTCAGAAAAGCCTAAAAATAGGATAGGGAAAAGAATTTGCCCGTGAAAATTTTGGCCTAAAAACTGCCCGGGGGTCTCCAGACTCTTTTTTTTTCGAGACCTACGCAGGCAAGGAAACACGAATCAGAATTTAGATTGATCTCAAGAACAAACCTAATATGAGAAGAACTCGGATTGGTGGTGGATATATGGTTGTGGTATATGGCAGCGGTGGTGGTATATGGTAGCGGTGGTGGTATATGGATACGGATTGGTGGTGGTATATGGATATGGATTCAGAGCGGTGGCGGATAAGCAAAAGTGGTAGATGGCAAGGCGATGATGATGGTGCGGTGGCGACGTGACAACTTATGACCAGAACTCGAAACTCTAAAAGACTAGACTCTAAGACCAGCAACTTGACACGACGATGCAACCGCAAATTCAACAAAGCAAAAACCCTAAAAAGATTATGCAAAGGCTCAGATTGGTTCGGATATGATGAACTAACCCTAATTTTTTTTTTCTGGCTTTTTTGTGGACTGTAGGTATGAAGAACAGACTCGATCTAATCTACGAAAAACTGTAAAATCTCACCGAGCAACCTGGAAATCTGATACCACTTGATAGAGGCTAAGGTGTCCCGATGTTTCGATGAGATGGTGGCTATCGTTTTCTGTGGGAGTCGACCTTGACGATCCGACTACGAACGTGCGAGACGTCGCGCCTTAGCAATCGCTAAACCAACTTCCGAGGGTTATTGACCACGCCGGAGCACGATCAACCTGACCACGAGGGTCTGTTTCCTGCGAGCAAACGAAGAACAAGCAAGAAACTGAGATTGCAATCGGGATATTGCGAATATAAGATGAAAGCTTTATTGATCAAGGTGGGGTTCTGTGACGTCTTGGTCTGGTCGTTGGACACAAACGAAGTACGCGAAGTTGCAGCTATGGCGAACTTTTAATCTAAACAAAACCCCCCAAAGTCTAAAAAACGCCCTAAGGGCTGTATATATGGAGGAAGAGGGGGAAATTTCGTGGCCCTTGAGGGTGGGGTCCGAAACCAACCCTAACTCTTGTTTCCCCACACATACAGACTCTAAAAATAGCCTATACTTAAGTATTTCGAAATTACATGGGCCTGGTCCATTAATAAGGTGACGCAGCACCTAGAATAGCCTATGGACGAATATTATGAAGTGGCATCTTGTATATTTCGTCCAAGACTTCATGCACTCCTTATGGCGGCTTCAAAGTCCTGAAATCATCACTTGTAACTCTGTTCTTGATCCCCTTGCGCATGCCATCAACTCCATGCGTGTTCTTGCTCCAATGTTCATCCTTCTCCAAGCTAGGCCCTTCATTTGTAAGCAAAACAAATGTATCCAATTTAGGCAGCATCATAATCTCATGAACATTAGAATCATTACCAAGAAACGAAAGTACCTGGTAATTTAATTGGCGTGCGCGAGCTCTAGTAATTGGTCCAGTATATGTAACAGTAGGGGCTGTGTGTGTAACAATGGTATTGATGTCCTCATCATTAAGCGAAAAATACAAAAATACCTTGCTGCAATTTATTCTTATTTATTTTATCTTGCGTTCCCGCGATCCAATCTATCATATTTTTACCATGTCCATTTGCCAATTTCTGGCGCTGCTACCCGAAAGGGATTGACAACCCCTTTTACACGTCGGGTTGCGAGTATTTGTTATTTGTGTGTAGGTGTTGTTTACGTAGTGTTGCTTGGTTCTCCTACTGGTTCGATAATATTGGTTTCATCACTAAGGGAAATACCTACTGTCGTTGTGCTGCATCATCCCCTCCTCTTTGGGGAAATACCGACGTAGCTTCAAGCCGCATCAAAAGGAATTTTTGGCGCCGTTGCCGGGGAGGATCTTCAACATCTGCCAGGTTCCTAATCACAAATATCATCTCCTTGCAATTTAAATTATTTGCCATTTGCCTCTCATTTTCCTCTCCCCCACTTCACAAAAAATTGTCGTTTTATTTGTCCTCTTTTTCGTTTGCCGTTTTCGCACCGGATCTATCCTTTGCTTGCAATCACGAGTGATTTTAGTATGGCACCAACATATGATGGCCTAACTCCTAAGATTAGACGTACGGGCAATATGGATGCTAAAACTTTTATCTTGGGGCAAGGGAATGTTATGGGAAAGGAACGTATCTAAGAATTTTTCAATTGTGTGGGAAATCTAAGTCTTGATGATGCTCCTATACTTAGAACTACTAGATCCTGTGTGGATGCTATTTCAGCACTAGTTCTGAAACTTGAAAGTAAATTTATCCGTACTCATCCTACTCTCCAAAGATTGTTTTTGAGCTTCCCGTTATAAAGAATCCTAAAGCTAAAAAGTTGGCCACTCTTGTTCTTATGAATGAATTTGACTACATAATACGGGAAGCTAGGGAAATCTTTGATTTTTATGGTATGAACAGTGAAAGGCCCATGATAGATGAAATTCTTTACAATAGCGATTATGCGTTAAGAAAATTGCTTGGGGATAATAAAATCTTTGATGAGAATCTTAAAAAGGAAGTCCCCATTCTAGATGTAACTCAACAATGTTAATCAACACTACTCTTGGATTGTTGTCGAAATCAACGCGGTTATGATAATGGGCAACTTAATAGTGCTAAGGTTTCTATGGACAATATGTTTTATGTTGTTTTTACAGAACCCCATGATGAAAACACCTATAAGGGAATTAAGAAGAAGGAAGACAAAACTTAGATTCCTCGCTTTATGCCTAGCTAGGGGCGTGAAACGATAGCGCTTGTTGGGAGGCAACCCAATGAATAAAATTTATTTTTGCTTTTTGCTTTCTGTTCTTGAGTGTTAGCACAATTATGCTACTATTATGACTGTTTTTTGTGTTTTAGTTAGTGTTTGTGCCAAGTAAAGCCTTTAGGATCTTCTTGGGTGATAGCTGTTTGATCTTGGTGAAAAACAGAAACTTTTGCGCTCACGAAAACAATTCTCATTTTTAACCAGAGCGTGATAAAATACCAATTATTTATGCAGAAGATTAATATACAAATTGCTCGGTTTTTCCTAATTTCTTAAGATTTTTGGAGTTACAGAAGTATTCTAAATATCTAGATTACTATAGACCGTTCTATTTTTGACAGATTCTGTTTTCTTTGCGTTGTGTGCTTGTTTTGATGATTCTATGGTTTTATTTGATGAGTTTTTGCCATAGAAAAGTTGGAATACATTAGATATAATGAAGAATAAAATATTAATTGGTTTGCTACAGTACTTATAGTAGTGATTTGCTTTCTTATACTAACGGATCTCACGAAGGTTTTGTTGAGTTTTGTGTGATTGAAGTTTTCAAGTTTTGGGTTATCTTACGATGGATGAAGGAATAAGGAGTAAGAAGAGCCTAAGCTTGGGGATGCCCATGGCACCCCAAGTTATTATCCATAGAGAAGCAAGCAACTAAGCTTGGGGATGCCCCGAGTGGCATCCCCTCTTTCTTCTAACGGCCATCGGTATTTTACTCGAAGCTATATTTTTATTCGTCACATACTATGTGTTTTGCTTGGAGCGTCTTGTGTGATATGAGTCTTTGCTTGTTTTGTTTTGTGTTTTTAGTCTTGATTCCTTGCTGGACACACCTATTTGAGAGAGCCAAAATTATGTCATGACTTGTTAGAATTGCTCTCTATGTTTCACTTAAATTTTTATGAGCTATGGACTTGCTCTAGTGCTTCACTTCAATCTTTTCGAGCACAGTGTGCTTTAATATTTTTGAAGAAATGCTCTCTTGATTCACTTAGATTTATTTGAGAGTTAGTAAAATTTTCAAGAAATTCTCTCTTGCTTCACTTAAATTAATTTGAGAGAAAGAAATTTTATGCTCATGATCTTCACTTATATCTGTATGAGCTTATCAAAAGCAACACATGAAAATTAGTTCCAAAGTGATAGATATTGAAGAAGGATATAATAAAAACTTTCATGAAGATCATTGGACAAAATAAACTTGACTCTTAGTAATAGTTTTGAGAGATGATGATGTGCTATGTGAGTCATGTTGATGAGTAATTATGCTTTAGTAAGAATATTGGTGTTAAGGTTTGTGATTCCTTATGCGAGCACAAAAGTCAATAGTTATGCAATGAAATTATATCCTACTTGTGGTGCATTATTCGGTGTTAATTATGCTTAATCCTTGCTTATGAGATTATTCGTTTCTTGGTTGGTCGCTTCTCAATCTTTTGCTAGCCTTCATTTTGCACTAAGTATGATCACTACTTGTGCATCCAAAATCCTTTAAACCAGTTTTGCAACATGAGTCCACTATATCTACCTATATGCGGTATTATTTTGCCGTTCTAAGAAAATTTGTATGTGCCATCTCTAATATTCAAAATAAATTTCTCTTTTGTTTGCTCGTACCGCTCGCGAGACGGTGAGGGGTGGCTAATATTTTCCATGCTAGATGTGTTATTCTCACGATGAGTGTTTATTCACTTGTCATTGCACGAGAGTAAGGCAAAGGTATTAGGGATGCCCAATCCCGAAATGAAAAATGAATTTACTTTATGTTGTCAAATAATAAATTCCTTGGAAAGTGTTGGTATGGAAGGCACCCGTGGATACGGTTAGCCATGGAAAGTGAAAGTATGGTGGAAAAAGGACTAAACTTTAATTTCTGTTTGGGAACCGCCTATCATATATCTAGCATGGAAAGTGTTGGGAACTCTAAGTCGTTTTCATTGGTGGGAAAAGTATGCCTCTCAAAATGTTTTTATCTCTCAATTTTCGCTCTAAGCTCTGGCACCTCTACAAATCCCTACTTCTCTCTGCGAAGGGCCTTTCTTTTACTTTATGCAATTTTTATTCTGAATTTGAGTCTCCATCTTCTCTTATAAAGCACCTACTAGGAGGCACTATGATCGTACTTGAGCATTGGGTGTAGTTAATATGCGAGTGTGTTTCATGAATGGATCAATGATTGAGCATGATGGGCTAGGGATAACTTATTTTAGCGTCGATATTTTGAAAGACATGGTTGCTTGTTGGTATGCTTGAGTATTTAAGTTATCATGTCAAAACTAGACTATTGCTTTGAACAATATAAAAGTCCAAATGTCCATGCTACAAAGAAAAGAATATGAGATGAAAAGTTAGGCAGCATTCCACATCAAACATTCTGTTATTATCATTTACCTACTCGAGGACGAGCAGGAATTAAGCTTGGGGATGCTGATACGTCTCCAACGTATCTATAATTATCGATTGTTCCATGATGTTATATTATCATTCTTGTATGTTTTATAATCATTTTATAGTCATTTTATATCATTTTTTGGTACTAACCTATTAACATAGTGCCAAGTGCCAGTTGTTGTTTTTTGCATGTTTTTTACATCACATGAAATCAATATCAAATGGGGTCCAAACGCAATGAAACTTTTGTGTATTTTTTTGGGACCAGAAGACATCCAATGGTCGGAGAAGCGCTTGGGGGTACTCCGAGGGGAGCACAACCCACCAGGGTGTGCCTGGAGGCCCCGGCGCGCCCTGGTGGGTTGTGCCCACCTCGGGTGCCCCCGGGACCGCCTCTTTGCTCTATAAATACCCCAATATTCCAGAAACCCTAGGGGAGTCGACGAAAATCAATTCCAGCCGCCGCAGAGTCCAGAACCACCAGATCCAACCTAGACACCATCACGACGGGGTTCACCACTTCCATTGGTGCCTCTCCGATGATGCGTGAGTAGTTCTTTATAGACCTTTGGGTCCGAGTTAGTAGCTAGATGGCTTCCTCTCTCTCTTTTGATTATCAATACAATGGTCTCTTGGAGACCCATATGATGTAACTGTTTTTGCTGTTTGTTTGTTGGGATCGGATGAACTTTGAGTTTATGATCAGATCTATCTTTTTATCCATGAACGTTATTTGAGTTTCTTTGATCTCTTATATGCATGAATGCTTATAGCCTCGTATTTCTTCTATGATATTTGGGTTTTGTTTGGCCAACTTGATCTATTTATCTTGCAATGGGAAGAGGTGCTTTGTAGTGGGTTCGATCCTACGGTGCTTGATCCCAGTGACGGAAGGGGAACTGACACGTATGTATAGTTGCTAGTAAGGATAAAACGATGGGGTCTATTTCTACATAAATAGATCTTGTCTGCATCATGTCATCATTCTTATTGCATTACTCTGTTTCTCCATGAACTTAATACACTAGATGCATGCTAGATAGAGGTCGATGTGTGGAGTAATAGTAGTAGATGCACGCAGGAGTCGGTCTACTAATCTTGGACGTGATGCCTACATAATGATCATGAATTACCTGGATATCGTTATGATTATTTGAAATTCTATCAATTGCCCAACAGTAATTTGTTTACCCACCGTTTGCTATTTTTCTCGAGAGAAGCCACTAGTGAAATCTACGGACACGAGGTCTCTTTCTCACATTATTTGCCTTTGCGATCTATTTTTCTTTGCTTTTATTTTAAGATCTATTAAGCCAAAAATACAAAAATACCTTGCTGCAATTTATTCTATCTCGCGTTCCTACGATCCAATCTATCATATTTTTATCGCGTCCGTTTGCCAATTTCCGGCCCTGCTACCCGAAAGGGATTGACAACCCCTTTTACACATCGGGTTTCGAGTATTTGTTATTTGTCTGCAGGTATTGTTTACGTAGTGTTGCTTGGTTCTCCTACTGGTTCGATAACCTTGGTTTCATCACTAAGGGAAATACCTACCGTCGTCGTGCTGCATCATCCCTTCCTCTTTGGGGAAATACCGACGTAGCTTCAAGCCGCATCAGGAACCACGGAGGCCCTGGGGGCTAAACCAGCAAAGAAGAAGCAGTTGTTCTCTCAAGGCCGGGACGAGACGAAGCATGTGCCAATCGACGAAGACGTGGCATCGAGGTCCACCTTCACCTTAGGTGTCGGCCTCCCTCCAAACCAAGAAGAGGCGTTGGTTGCTACCTCTTGAGCATGTGTTGGTTTTCCCTTGAAGAGGAAAGGGTGATGCAACAAAGTAGCATAAGTATTTCCCTCAGTTTTTGAGAACCGAGGTATCAATCCAGTAGGATATAACACGCAAGTCACCTAGTACCTGCACAAACAATCAAGAACCTCGCAACCAACGCAATAAAGGGGTTGTCAATCCCTTCACGGTCACTTGCGAAAGTGAGATCTGATAAAGATAGTAAGATAAATATTTTGGTATTTTTGTTGTATAGATTGGAAAGTAAAGATTGCAAAATAGTAAACGAGATGCGATGTAAATAAAAATAGATGCAATATAATAACGAAGAGACCCCGGGGCCATAGGTTTCACTAGTGGCTTCTCTCATGATAGCATGTATTACGGTGGGTGAACAAATTACTGCCGAGCAATTGATAGAAGAGCACATAGTTATGAGAATATATAGGCAATGATTATGAATATAGGCATCACGTCCGTGCTAAGTAGACCGAAACGATTCTGCATCTGCTACTATTACTCCACACATCGACCGCTATCCAACATGCATCTAGAGTATTAAGTTCATAAGAACATAGTAATGCTTTAAGCAAGATGACATGATGTAGAGGGATAAAATCAAGCAATATGATATAAACCCCATCTTTTTATCCTCGATGGCAATAATACAATAAGTGTCTTGTTGCCCCTACTGTCATTGGGAAAGGACACCGTAAGATTGAACCCAAAGCTAAGCACTTCTCCCATTGCAAGAAAGATCAATCTAGTAGGCCAAACTAAACCGATAATTCGAAGAGACTTGCAAAGATATCAAATCATGCATATAAGAATTCAGAGAAGAACCAAATATTATTCATAGATAAACTTGATCATAAATCTACAATTCATCGGATCTCGGCAAACACACCGCAAAAAGTATTACATCGAATAGATCTCCAAGAACATCGAGGGGAACTTTGTATTAAGAACCAAAGAGAGAGAAGAAGCCATCTAGCTAATAACTATGGACCCGAAGTTCTATGCTAAACTATTCACACACCATCGGAGAGGCTATGGTGTTGATGTAGAAGCCCTTCGTGATTGAATCCCCCTTCGGCAGATCGCCAGAAAAGGCCCTAGATGGGATCTCATGGGTACAGAAGGTTGCGGCGGTTGAAAAGTGGTCTCGTGTCCCCCCTGATGTTTTTAGGGTATAAGAGTATATATAGGCGAAAGAAGTACGTCGGTGGAGCTCTGTGGGGCCCACAAGGGTGGGGGCACGCCCTCCTATCTCGTGGCTGCCTCGCAGACTTCCAGACTTCCACTCTAAGTCTCCTGGTTTGCGTTTGTTCCAAGAAAGATCCTCGTGAAGGTTTCGTTCCATTTGGATTCCGTTTGATATTCCTTTTCTACGAAACACTGAAATAGGCAAAAAAACAGAAATTGGCACTAGGCCTCCGGTTAATAAGTTAGTCCCAAAAATAATATAAAAGAGCATATTAAAGCCCATTAAACGTCCAAAACAGATAATATAATAGCATGGGACAATCAAAAAATTATAGATACGTTGGAGACGTATCACTGGTCAGCTTCCTACGCGCACACAAGGATGTGTTTGCGTGGGAGGCGGCGGATCTGGTCGGGGTCCCACGTGGGGTAATTGAGGAGAAGGCACGACAGCAAGCTCCAGAGAAGCAGTCGTTCATCACACAGGAGACACGTAAGTTGTTGGAGGCCGGTGTCATTTGGGAAGTGCGGCACCCGGACTGGCTCGCGAACCCAGTTATCATCCCCAAGAAGGGCGGGAAGGAGCGCATGTGTGTTGACTTCACCAACCTCAACAAAGCCTGCCCTCGAGACCCTTTCCCTCTCCCGCGCATCGACCAGATCGTCGACTCCACCGCCGAGTGCGATCTACTATACTTCCTGGACGCCTTCTCAGGCTACCAGCAAATCAAGATGGTGGTGCAAGATGTCGAGAAGACCGCCTTTCTAATCCCGTTCAGGGTATATTGCTACACTTGCATGCCGTTTGGGCTGCGCAATGTGGAGGCGACCTTCCAACAGTTGATGCATATCGCCATAGGACAGCAGCTTGGGAGGAACGCCGAGGCGTACGTCGACGACATAGTGGTGAAATATCGGGAGGCAAGAACTCTTATTAGGGAGCTGGAGGAGACATTCGCTAGCCTGCGCCAAGTGAACCTGCGGCTGAACCCGGAAAAATGTGTGTTTGACGTTCCGTCTGGCAAATTGCTGGGTTTCCTGGTGTTGCACAGAGGGGTTGAGGCCAACCCGGAGAAGGTCAAGGCCATAGAAAGGATGAGCCCGCCCCAGACCCTCAAGGAGATGCAGAAGCTGGCGAGTTGCGTAACCTCGCTCAGGCGCTTCGTCTCCAAGCTGGGGGGCGTGCCCTTCCATTCTTCAAGCTGATGAAGAAGAAAGGCACGTTCGAGTGGACTCCAGAGGCTAACGCTGCCTTCCAAGACCTGAAGAGGTACCTCACCAGCCCACCGGTGATGGTAGTGCCGCGTCCCCTTGAACCGTTGGTGCTATACCTGGCTGCCACACCTCACTCCGCCAGCGCGGCGCTGGTGGCGGTTCGGGAGGAGCACCTGATCAAGGGCTCGCGGGGAAGCACCTCGCGCCCGGTTGGGGTGCCGCGGCCTCAGGACGACGCTCCTGAAGTCTCGGCCGCCCCACCAGTCCACGGCGCTCCTGAGGCTCCGGCCAATCCTGCAGGCAACGAGACTCCGAAGGACGGGGTTCCTGAGGCCACAGCTGCCCTGACAGATGACAAGGCTCCTGGGGATCCTTAGCCTCAGGAGGCGCAAAACTCCGCCAATGCCTCCACCCTCATCGAGCACCCGGTATACTTCGTCAGCACGGTGCTACGTGATGTGTGGGCACGCTATCCCATGTCGCAAAAGTTCTTGCTCGTGCTCCTCGTCGCCTCCCGAAAGCTGTGCCGCTAATTTTAAGGCCACCCCATCAAGGTTGTCTCAGCCTACCCTCTGGAGAGAGTGCTCCGGAGCCCTAATGCCACGAGGAGGGTCACCGAATGGAACATCGAACTACAGGCGTGACAGTTGGAGTTCAGCACCAACAGAATCATCAAGGGTGCGTCCCTCGCGACTTCGTGGCGGAGTGGACCGACATTCCCGACCCAGAAGTGGGTAAGGACCATTCCCTCTCGTCGGGAAGCGAAGCACTAGATGGTTGGGTCATGTACTTCGACAGCACATTCGCACACCGGGGCATGGGGGCTGGAGCCGTGCTCATCTCGCCCACCCAGGACAAGCTCTACTACGACGTGCAGCTCTATTTCCAGCAGGGCGAGAAGGTCTCCAACAAAATCATGGAATACGAAGGCCTGATCGCTGGCCTCAAGGCTGCGGCAGCTATGGGGGTGAGGCGCCTCACAATCAGGGGCGACTCCCAGCTCCTCATCAACTTCTCCAACAAATCATAAAAGCCGAAGGACGATCATAGGGAGGCATGCCTCGAGGAGGTACGCAAAATTGAGAAACGATTCTTGGGCCTGGAATTGCAGCACCTGCCACGCGGCACGAACAAGGAGGCAGACAACATCGCCAAGAGGGTATCTCGGCGCCTGCCTCAGGAGCCTGGCGTCTTTGAGGAACGGCTGTTTAAGCCATCGGCAGCTCCCACCGCCGCGGGACCAGCACCGCCTCTGGAGGAGCTCCCCCCAGCGCCCATCTCAGGCACCCCAGCTTGTGGCCCGACCTCGGGAGCCTGCCCTCTCCTCGCCCTTGAGCCTCAGGAGGAGTGCTGGACTGAGGAGTTCAAGGTGTACCTACTCTGAGGCACCTTGCCAGAGAGGGAGGAAGATGCAGAACGTGTGGCTCGCTAGGCCACTGCGTACTGCATTCAGGACAGTGAGCTCTATCAGAAACGGCGATAGGACGTCTCTCTACGATGTATCTCTAGGGAGCAGGGATGTGAGCTGTTGGCCGACATACATGGCGGGGACTGCAGGCATCACTCTTCATCGCGCACCCTCATGGGCAAGGCGTTCCGCATCGGACTCTACTGGTCCATGGTGCTCAATGATGCCACCGAGGTGGTAAGATCCTGGGATGCCTGTCAGTTCCATGCCAAGCAGATTCACCAGCTCGCTCAGGGCCTCCAGACCATCCCTCTCTCATGGCCGTTCGCAGTTTGGGGGCTGGATATCCTGGGCTCGTTCCCCCAAGCGCCCGGGGGCTACCGCTACCTCTACGTAACCATCAACAAATTCACCAAGTGGGCGGAGGTGGAGGCCATCCGCACCATCCCGGCTAGCTCAGCCATCAAGTTCATCAAGGGCCTCGTGAGCCGCTTCAGGGTTCCTAATCGCATCATCACCGACAATGGCTCGCAGTTCACCAGCAACCTTTTCAAAACATATTGTGCTAACTTTGGAATGTAGATATGCTACGCCTCGGTGGCACACCCCAGGAGCAATGGTCAGGCTGAGCGCGCCAATGCAGAGGTCCCAAGAGGCCTCAAGGCAAGAACCTTCAAGAATAAGATCGAGGCCTATGGCAGGGGCTGGCTCGACGAGCTCCAGTCCGTGTTGTGGTCCATCCGCACCACCGCGACCAAGCCTACAGGCGAAACTCCATTCTTCCTCATCTACGGAGCTGAAGCGGTTCTCCCTCACGAGGTCAGGCATCGCTCCGTGTGGGTCTTGGCGTTTGACGAGGCACGCCAGGATGCCTCGCGGGAGGATGGACCTCGTGCTGGGGGAGAAACACCGCCGCCAGGCCTCGCTTCGACCAGCGAGGTACCAGCAGGTGCTGCGGCGGTACCACTGCTGCACCGTCCGCTCCAGTACGCTCGAGGTGGGTGATCTCGTCCTGAGGCGGGTGCTCTCCAGGGAAGGGCTGCATAAGCTCTCGCCCATGTGGGAGGGCCCGTTCAGGATCGCCCGTGTCTCCAGGCCTAGCGCCACGCGCCTGGAGACGTGGGACGGGATCCCCATCCAGAACGCCTGGAACATCTAGCACCTCTGGAAGTTCTACCCATGAAGGAAGGCCCCGCGCCTGTGAATGTCTCCGCTCGTGACACTCTCACGTAATAATGAGTTGGGGTTGTACACGCCCCGGAGTCTCCTGAGGTCGCCCCTGGGCCTCACGGGGGCTCCCACCCGTGTCCTAGTGGAGGCCCCATGCTCCGCACTGGTGGGAAGACAAGAAGACTAGTCTAGGTGTCGGACACGGCCATACTTTTTGCTTGCTTTCTGTAGCTGGGTTTCCACTTCTTGAATGAAATTTGGAGTTTTCACATCTTTCGTTCGCCAGAGTTGGAATTTTCTCTCTTGTTCATTCGCCTTTCTAACTTGTCCCAGGAAGAGCAGTAGTTGCCCGTTGCTCCTCCTCGCGCGACCCGCACACGGGGGCTAGGCAGGTGTGTAGCCTGGGCTCGCCCGCAACCACACCTCGCCGAAGCCTTGTTGCCCCAGAGCTCCGACGTCCTTAATCCTCGTGAGACGCTCTCGAACAAGCTCGTGGGCATGCGCACCCTCTTAAGTTCGTGCCTCTGGGCAGCGTGACATGGTGCACTAGCAACAACCAACCCGCACTCAGGGGCTCACACGAGATAGGACGAGACGCCTCATGAGGCCTTCTATAAAATTCTGCAGCTATACAACGTCTCCTGAGGCTCGACGGCTCCTGAGTCGTCAAGAAGGAAGCCCTTGGAAGGCACCCCTGGAAAGGCGCGCCCTCACGACATGGAAGAATACCACAAGCACATTGAGCTAAGTTACTCTAGCCACACCTAGTAGAAACACGGGTATCACAGCATGCTATAAGGATAACAAACATAGCATAGTGGCGCAAGCGCCATGGTTCATTACACGCCCTAGCAGGGCCCTCTACTTTTTTCAAATGCAGGAGAAAGGAAAGGATAAACAAAAGCGGGCTGCTCGACTGCAGCAGCTCCCGAGGCCAGGCTCCAGCAGCGCCCGAGCTCACCCAAGTTTTCCTCCCGCTTCACCGGAGCACGGTGGCGAGACGGCTCATCGCCTTCCCCGGTCTGAGCCCGGTAGCACAGTGGTTCGTCGTAGCTGCCACCACTGGTCCTCTCGTCAGAAGAGGAGCCGCCGCCGCTAGAGGTAGCGCGGCCGTCGCCAAGGGCAAGCTCACCCTCATCATCACCATGGCCGTCGCCAAGGGCAAGCTCATCGTCGTCGCTGCCATCTTCCGGGCAACACCCCGCACGACGTCCGTCCTCCGCAAACACCCTCACATAGAAGGTCGCGAGGCCATTGTACCTGAAATGGAGGGTGCACCTCCTGATCAGGCCCCACGCGCAGGCAAACGCCTACCAACCGCTGGTCAGGGACACGTTGCCTGCGGCGGTCAATTCGACCCCCGCCCATGAGGCCCTGTTGCAGCAGCCCTCAGCCTGCAGCCAGAGGCCATCAAGCCCCACGGTTAGCAGCGCAACTGCAAAGAAGCGCAGGAGCAAGAGCCAGGTGCCGGCGGGCCTCTCCAACCACACGACAAACTCCGGGAATGCATCCGCCGAGTGGGAGCATGGCCGAGGAGGCCGGGCGACCACAGCGCGCCTCCCCCCATCGCAGGAGCTGCCTTGTCCTCGGCGGCTCTTGCCACAAGAGGAAACGTCACCACGGCTGCCTAAGGCGATGCCCGCTCTCAAAGAGGTGTGCCCGCTCCCGCAGGGGGCCACCACCTGGGTCGCGGCGTACTTGTGGGGGTGTCTGCAACCCCTCTTGGACGGCAGCGAACTCGGCCCCTCCTTGGGGGCCTTCCCCTTCTCTGCGGTGGAGAACCTCCTCGTCGGTGCCATGAACACTTCAGCAAGACGGCGAGGCAAACAAAGAAGAAGGAAGAGAAAGCAGCGAGGAGATGGATATGAGCAGGGGGGCTCTGCCCCTCCCCTCATTTATATCCAGGGAGGCCAGCCGCCGGCCTCCACGATCCCCGGTATTTATGATCTTCCTGCATGCAGCAGGCTTTAGTCAAGTCGAACGGTTGTCGAGGCTGCGTGGGGAAGTGGAGACGCCCATGTCCCATCAAGTGCCACACATCGACTGGGGCCGCAGGCGATTGGGGCCCGCGGTGCTCCGCCCTTGCCCTTTGGCTTCGCCTCGGAGCCAAGTCCGAGCACGCCTTGGGCCCGGGGGCTACTGTCGGCGTTCTGGGAACGGGGGTACCTATAATTGCCTGCCTGCGGCCCATGATGTGGCTCCATTGACGGCCTGGTACAACCCACCTTCAGCATCAACAACACAGGACCCTCATGAGGGGACAAGCCTCGCGAGGTGGACAATATCAAGACCTCTAAAAGGAGCGGCCTCCTCAGGCTGGCTCCTGAGGAGCGGAGATTTCTATGCAAGCCCTCACCTCGTGAGGCTCGGATGACGCAAGCCATGACGACCAAGGCCAGGCAGGCGCCAGCGGGCGCAGTACATCTGTTTCCTCTTTGGTGCTAAGGATGCAAGCGCAGGCGCGGAGTCCCGAGGAATCAGCCAAAGGTTTCCATTTCCACGCAACAAGACCAAGACCGCCAGGACGGCAGGACAGAGGTCATCGCCGAGCCCACCCCAGCATCACGGCCAGAAGCTTTGTAAGCGAAGACCACCTTTCATCAGGATAAGATGTACTAGTTGTCTCCCTTCGAATTTGACCGTTGTGGGATCCCTTCCCGCCTCCAGTTTGGGGGAAGAGGACCAAGGCTACTATAAATATAGCCTAGCCACCACCATAGATGGGGACGGATCATTCAGACCATCCTCTCCCTCACCAGCTTAAGAACACTCCTCCTGAGGTTGTTCTTCCACTGTACTAGTTCATCCTCAGCCCACCTCGAGGCTAATCCACCACAAAGCAGGAGTAGGGTTATACACCGCAAGGTGGCTCGAACCTGGGTAAACTGCCTTGTCCCATTTCCTTCCAGTTTATCGAGCTATGTCGCGAGAGCGACGAGTAGGCATACTAGGGAGTTCGAGTTCTTCGCAGGCACCCCAGAGTTTGAATCTATCCAGGGTCTGCGGAGCCCGAAATCTGACATCACCCACGAATGCCGGGTGGAGCTCGTCGAACACCAGACCCTCGCAGCGACGAAACAACTGCACATTGAAATCGAAAGATGAGCAACATAGCATTATTGTTTTTGCCATCAACCTAACTGAAATTAAACTAAACTAAAGTAAATCTAAAAAATAGAAAAAGAAGAAAAAATGAGAGAGGGCAGCGGTGGAGCTCACTAGAGAGAGGGCAGCAGTGGCGATGGTCGGCGGTGGAGGAAGGGGGTGGGGCGGCGGTGGCGACCGAGAGGTGGTGGAGGAGGAGGGCGGGGCGGGGCGGCCTGGGGTGTGACACCCCGGATGTAATTTACCTTATTTATATTCCAAATCTTGCCGTTTCCGGCACTAAGTTATGTTATTTCCTCGTTGTCGGGTTTTTGTCTCTGTGTGTTTTGTTTTTGTCACGCATCTCATATCATGTCATCATGTGCATTGCATTTGCATTCGTGTTCATCTCATGCATCCGAGCATTTTCCCCGTTGTCCGTTTTGCATTCCGGCGCTCCAAAGTCCTCCGGTGTCCCTTTCTACCTCTTTTCGTGTGCGTGTGGTAAACGTTTTCGTATTGGACCGAGACTTGTCATGCGGCCTTGGTTTACTACCGGTAGACCGCCTATTCCATCACCTAGGCCGTTCGATCACGACCGCGTGGCCGCAAACCGCACCTCATTTGGAGCTTCCTAGCTCCCTCTACCTATAAAACTAGACCTCCCCCGAAAATTTCGGATCCATTCCACCCGAAACCCTAGTCTCTCCCTCTCCTCGCGCGCCGAACACAAGTCCCGCCGACAGACACGTACGACTTACCCCCACCGCTGCCATGTGTCCTCCTCCCATTGGCCCCCGCCCGTACCCACATCGCTGCACCGCACGGGCCCGCAAGGCCCGTGGCTGGCCCTCCCGCCGCCCGACCGGGCCGAGTCACCCCAGCCGGCGCCGCCACCTTCTTCCCCGCGCCCGACGCCTCTCCGCCCCGGCCGGCCGCCGCTCTCCTCGCCGGCCCGGAGGAAGACCCCGACTCCGGCGAGCTCTCCTCGCTGACCGAGCCGGCGCCGACCCCCGCCGTCGACCTCCATCGCCTCAGCGCCGCCCTGCACCGAGCACCGCGTCGCCCCGGCCTCCCCGCGCCCCGATCCCCGCCGTCCGCCGTCGCCCTCGCCATTTCCGGCGAGATTCCGCCGCTGCTACAGTGCCAGTCCATCTGGATCCAGATCTGAGACGAACTCGGTTGACTTTTTCGTCCCTAACCCTAGCATTTTTGCTATCTTTGACATGGCATAACTTCATCATCGTGGCTCCGATTCGTGCGTGTAGCATATCAAATTGTTCGTCTCGACGAGTACATCATTTCATCTCATTGCATCATTTTCATTTGAGCTCATATTGATGCCCGAAATGCTGTTGGAAGAGGGCTATGTGATGATAGTTTCAGATCTGTTTCGGCAAATGCACTTCTGTCATTTTTGCCATGATTAATGTGTGCATGTTATGATCCTGAGCTCTACATGTGTTTTGAAGAATGCCATGCCATCTTTACAGGGGTGTATGCCATGTATTTTTGTGATCTTTGTGGTGACTAGCACAAGCATGCAAAGTAGCTTACTCAATGATGCTGATTTCAGGGACTTAGAATTTCACTAAGTCCATGCCCTGTCATTATTTTTATGCCATATGTTCATGTTGTTTCCTAGTGATCCGTGCCTCTTTTGAGCATGATCAGTAAGGATGTTTTGTAAATAATGTTGTGCTCTATCCATCCATGTCTTTGTTTGCAATTATGGAGCACCCTAGCTGGACTAATCAAGCACTACTTTTGCTATAAAATGTTCCTGGCAGATTGTTAACATGTTTAGCAATTTTGCCGAGCTTTTTGTAGTTGATCCGTGCATGATATGCTGCTGTTCTTGCCATTTCTAGCTTCTCTGCCATGTCTACTTGCTGGGTGTATGCTTAGATTATCATGCCATGCCTCGTAGTGAGTGCATCGAGCTCGTAAACATGCCTACTCGTTATCTGTTTTGCCATGCTCCAGTTTTTCACTAAGTCTGAATCTGTTTATGTTTTTGCTATGTTCACATGCTTGCAATTGTATTTTCTGATCCCTTTTGGCTCATGGTCACTAATGGACTTTTGTTATATGCTTTGAGTAGCTTCATGCCATGCCTTGCTTTACCATGATATGTTCCTGTAGCATATAGTTATCATGCTCTAAACATTGCTTCCTGATGATAAATTCCTGACATGCTGTTAATTTCACTAAGTCTGAAACCTATTATCTTTTGCACTTTTGCCATGCTTGTTTGAACCTGTTATTGAGTGAATTAGCCGTAGCTCAGTGTTCATATTTTGTCAAGCATCATGAGTGGATCCCTGCCATGTATTTTGTTGCCATGTTTGGGTGCAGTAGCTGATTTATCTTGATGCATTTAGAAGGCTACTTGCTGTTTATCGCAGACCGGTGCCATATTTGTTTTGCTTGCCATTTCCAAACCGTGCATCCGATTCCGGTGATCTTTATATCGATTTCGACCGAAATCACCTCACCTTTCCAGTGGCACTCTTGATTTTCCAAGTTGAGGCCAGGTTCAATCATTCCTTTCCAAATCTTGCATATGCATCACATATCGCATCCCGCATATCATACCATGTTTGCATCATGTTGCTTGAGCATTGCATGTGGTTGATTGTGTTCCTTTTGCTTGTTGTTCTTGTTTGGGTAGAGCCGGGAGACGAGTACGTGATCGAGGATCCCGTTGAGTACGTTTACGAGGATCAAGGCAACTCTGAGAACTTTGCAGGCAAGATGATAATACCCTCGAAATCACTTCTATCTTTACTTGCTAGATGCTCGCTCTTTTGCTATGCCTATGCTACGATACCTACCACTTGATTATCATGCCTCCCCAATTGCCATGTCAAACCTCTAACCCACCATGTCCTAGCAAACCGTTGTTTGGCTATGTTACCGCTTTGCTCAGCCCCTCTTATAGCGTTGCTAGTTGCAGGTGAAGATTGGAGTTTGTTCCTTGTTGGAACATGTTTATTGTTGGGATATCACCATATTATCTTGTTTATCTTAATGCACCTATATACTTGGTAAAGGGTGGAAGGCTCGGCCTTATGCCTGGTGTTTTGTTCCACTCTTGCCATCCTAGTTTCCGTCATATCGGTGTTATGTTCCCGGATTTGCGTTCCTTACACGGTTGGGTTATAATGGGAACCCCTTGACAGTTCGCCTTGAATAAAACTCTTCCAGCATGGCCCAACATTGGTTTTACCATTCGCCACCTAGCCTTTTTCCCTTGGGTTTCGCGAACTCAAGGGTCATCTTTATTTTTAACCCCCCCGGGCCAGTGCTTCTCTAAGTGTTGGTCCAACTGAGCGATATCCGGGGCTACTAGGGGCAACTCTGGGCTGGCCTACCCGACGTCTGGCTCATCCGAGTGTGCCCTGAGAACGAGATATGTGCATCTCCTATCGGGATTTGTCGGCACATTCGGGCGGCTTTGCTAGTTTAGTTTTACCATTGTCGAGATGTCTTGTAACCGGGATGCCGAGTCTGATCGGAATGTCTTGGGAGAAGGAATATCCTTCATTGACCGTGAGAGCTTGTGATGGGCTAAGTTGGGACTCCCCTGCAGAGATTTGAACTTTCGAAAGCCGTGCCCGTGGTTATGGGCAGATGGGAATTTTTTAATGTCCGGTTGTAGATAACCCGAAAAGTAACTTATTTAAAATGCACCAACCGCGTGTGTAACCGTGATGGTCTCTTCTCGGCGGAGTCCGAGAAGCGAACATGGTGTTGGAGTAATGCTTGACGTAGGTTGTTCTAGGATCACTTCTTGATCATAGTTGTTCGACCGTGCCTTTACCTTCTCTTCTCGCTTTCTTTTGCGAATATGTTAGCCACCAAATATGCTAGTCGCTTGCTGCAGCTCCACGTCATACCTTTATCCTTCCTATAAGCTTAAACAGTCTTGATCGCGAGGGTGTGAGATTGCTGAGTCCCCGTGACTCACAGATTACTTCCAAAACCAGATGCAGGGACCGATGATACCGCTACAGATGTTATGACCGAGCTCAAGTGGCTGTTCGATGAGGACTCAGGACGATATTACGTGTCTTTCCCAGATGATCAGTAGTGGTGCCCAGTTGGGGCGATCGGGGACTTTGTCGCATTTGGGGGTTGATCTTTATTTTGGTTCCGTAGTCGGACCTTGAGTGTATTGGATGGATGTAATGACTTATTTATGTATTTGTGTGATGTGGCGAGTGTAAGCCAACTATGTACCTTACCTTTTATTTATTTACATGGGTTGTTGTGAAGATTACCTCACTTGCGACATTGCTTTCAATGCAGTTATGCCTCTAAGTCGTGCTTCGACACGTGGGAGATATAGCTGCATCGAGGGCGTTACAAGTTGGTAATCAGAGCCTTCCCCGACCTTAGGAGCCCCCTGCTTGATCGAATCACTGGCGTTGTTGAGTCTAGAAAAATGTTTTGAGTCATTTAGGATTATATATATCGGAGAGTTAGGAATTCGTTTTACTCCTCAGTCCCTTCGTCGCTCTGGTGAGGCCTCCTGACGTAGAGTTTTGACTCTTCTCTTCTCAAATTTCACTAAAAAAAATTTAGGATCACGCGGGTATCTTGGAATCGTTCCGATGGTTTTGTGACGAGAACATTGTTCTTGGTGCCTCCTGTCATTTAGGGGTTGTGGCAGTGTCCCGGGGAGTTGAGCTCCGAGGTGTTGTCGTCACAATTTTATTGTTGAGATTCTGGAATACCTGAGTTTCGCCGACATCGAAAATCTCTTTTATGCAGTTGTTGGTGAGATAACCTCGCCGCCACCCAGTACTGGGGCGGAAGTTCGGGAGTATTGCGATAACTCGTATAACGGATGCTTTTCGAAGGTTGAGGTAAATGATTTCCGAAGGTTTCTTGGTTATGTGTTGAAGGATGGATACAGCTGGATGTAGGATTTGCTAGCTTTGGGTGAGATATTATGCTTCCCCTGTATCCCCAACACCTGATTGCATAACCAGAAAGGTTCAGGAGTTTCATAGGTGGGAATTCATGTAGCTCTAGTTCTTCTTCAGCGGATATTTGGTTTGTGATTGGGTAATCCTCACCAAGTATTTGTTCATGTCCATACATTGTTGTTTTATTCTTCTACCTCTAACTAAACTGGCTTCTCAATTTATGGAAATGTGACCATTTCAATTGGAATTCATTCGTTCATTCTGTTCGGATGTGAAGATTATATGTTGCAATTTCGATCCGTTTGATTCAGCTTGAATATATGTCTGTCAAGATGCTAACGGATGTCACCCTCTTCAGGATGGCTCCTGCTAAGGGTTAGAATTAGAATCAGGATCCGCCACCACCACCTCCACCTCCGGAGGCATGGCAAGCTATGATGGCCGCTACCAATGCAAACATGCAGCTGATCATGCAAATTCTGCAAGAGTGCAACCAAGGGAATCATGGCCATGGCAACAATCAGAACCAGTTTGCTACACTCAACCAGTTCCTTGCTAACCAGCCAAAGACCTTCAGCAACTGTGTCGAGGCCTCAGACACTGATGATTGGCTCATGGATATATGCAAGCATTTCGAGTGCAGTAACGTCAGGCCTGAGGACTTTGTCAAGTATGCCTCCTTCCAACTCAAAGACCAAGCTGCAGAATGGTTTCAGCAATACAAAGATTCCAGAGGAGTTCGTGTGATTACCTGGGATGAATTCCGTCAAGACTTCAAAGCTCATCACATTCCTCAGAGTGTTGTTGAAAGCAAGCGTGAGGAATTCCGCAACCTGAAGCAAGGAAGCTTGTCTGTTTACCAGTATAACATTCTGTTCCAGAGGCTCGCTCGTTTCGCCAAGCAAGACGTCCCTGATGAGAAGAGCATGATTTATCAGTTCAGGGGTGGCCTCAGAGAAGATCTCCAACTAGCTCTCGTCCTTTTTGAGCCAAAGAAGTACGATGAGTTCTACAATATGGCAATGAAGCAAGATACTGCTCAACTCAAGTGCGATGCTTCCAAGAAGCGAGTCAGAGATGCAACTCCTTCTTCCTCAACTCAAGTGGCTAAGCAGCAAAAGTATTGGCTGCCTCCTCCTCCGTTCCGTCAGCCTTATCAGCATAAGAGCAAAGGTGGCAATGGACCTTCCCACCCACCCAACCCTGGCTTTCAGAACAAGACTTCGTCTCAAGCTCCAAGATCAAGTGCTCCGTATCACCGTCCGCTCTCGGAGGTCACGTGCAACAAGTGTCCACAGAAGGGTCACTATGCCAACAAATGCGTCAATTAGAGGCGTCTTCCTCCTCCTCCTGTGAGATCTGCCAGTACCGCAGTGGTCAAGCATAACCCCAAGTCTGCTAAGGTCAACTTGATGAATGCAGCTCAGGCAGAGGACTCGTCAGATGTCATCATGGGTAACCTTCCTGTTAATGATATTCCTGCAAAAGTTCTTTTTGACACTGGTGCATCGCATTGTTTCATCTCGAGACCATTTATATCTAAGCATGAGTTGCCTTTACAAGATTTGCCTAGACAGTTATCAGTTGTTTCTCCGGGTAAATTCATGAATGCAAGCGCTATGATCCCGGATGTTACTATCACGTTGGGCGACTATAAGTTTCTATCCTCTCGAGTGGTCCTTGGTAACTCGGATATTGATCTTATTCTCGGAATGGACTGGCTTTCTAAGCACAAGGCTCAGCTTGATTGTGCTGCCAGGCCGATTCAATTGACTCATTCGTCTGAGGATGTAATTGTCTTTGCCACAAGGGATGATACCATTCGGCTGTTTTCTCTCAATGAGAAGGGCGAGCTGGATGCCATCTCTCAAATTCCAGTCGTTTGCGAATATCAAGACGTCTTTCCAGAAGAGCTTCCAGGAATGCCTCCGCACCGGCCAGTTGAATTCGTCATCGATCTTGAGCCTGGCATGGAACCTGTTTGCAAACGTCCTTACAAGCTTGGACCTGAAGAGTTGAAGGAGCTGAAGAAGCAACTCGATATTCAAGAGCGAATGGGTCTCATCCGACCAAGTTCTTCTCCATGGGGTTGTGGTGCTCTTTTTGTGAAGAAGAAGGATGGAACGGACCGACTCTGTGTCGACTACCGTCCATTGAACAAGAAGACTATAAAGAACAAGTACCCACTTCCCAACATCAATGAGCTGTTTGAACAACTCAAAGGTGCTCAAGTTTTCTCCAAGCTTGATCTCCGTATGGGCTATCATCAGATTCGCATTCGTGAGCAAGATATCCCTAAGACAGCATTCAGAACAAGCTATGGTTCATATGAATACACTGTCATGTCTTTCGGCCTCGTCAACGCTCCGCCAACATTCTCTCGCATGATGAATTTCATCTTCAACGCCTACACAAATGACTTCGTCTTGGTCTACCTCGATGACATTTTGGTCTTTTCCAAGAACAAGGAGGATCATGCCAAGCACTTGCGTTTGGTGCTGGATAAGCTCATAGAACATAAGCTCTATGCGAAGTTTTCAAAGTGCGAGTTTTGGCTCGATGAGGTTCTCTACCTTGGGCATATCATTTCTGCCAAGGGCATAGCGGTGAATCCTGAGAAGGTGTCTGCAATTGTGAATTGGGAACCACCTCAGAACGTGAAGCAACACCGCAGCTTCCTTGGGCTCGCAAGCTATTGTCGAAGGTTCGTTGAGAACTTCTCTAAGATCACGAAGCCTCTTTCCAACCTCCTGCAGAAGCACGTGAAGTACGTCTGGTCTCCTAAATGTGACATCACTTTCAACACCCTGAAAGAGAAGTTAGTCATTGCTCCAGTTCTGACTCCTCCTGATGAATCCAAACCGTTCGAGGTCTTTTGTGATGCTTCCCTTCAAGGTCTTGGTGCAGTGTTGATGCAAGAGAAGAAAGTTGTGGCTTATACCTCTCGCCAGTTGAAGCCCAATGAAAAGAACTACCCCACTCATGACCTCGAGTTGGCGGCTGAAAGTGCAACTATCCCTAGGTGGTTTTGGTAATTCATAACAACATATAGCTCATTGAGCTAATGCTATTCCAAGATGATTATTTCAGGAAAGCTCAATGATTGGCATGGCATAGATGTGAAAGTGGAACCCTCAAAATGCTAAGGACAAAGGATTGGCTCAAGCTCAAAAGCTCAAGACTCTTCATTTTATATTTTAGTGATCCAAGATCACATTGAGTCTTTAGGAAAAGCCAATACTATTAAGGAGGGATGAGGTATTGCTTAATGAGCCTCTTGCTTCATGTTCTTAGTGATATGCTCCAAAACCCTCAACTACTTTCCCATATCCACATATGACCTAAACCCTAAGCCAAACTCGGTCCTACCGATTCTTCCTATCCGGCGCCACTGAGTTTCACTTGTCATTAGCCACTGCCAAACCCTAGCAATTCGGTTCTACCAATAAGGATCTCGGTCTCACCGAGATGGGGTTGCAAACTCTCTGTTTCCCTTTCGTAACTTTTCGGTCTTACCGAAAGAGCGAATCGGTCCCACTGAGATTGCAATGTAAACTCAGTGTTTCCCCTTTGTAACTTTTCGGTCTCACCGAGTTCCACTCGGTCTCACCGAAAGAGAAAATCGGTCCCACCGAGTTTGCCTGACCAACTCTCTGGTTAGCTAATTACCAAATTCGGTTTCACCGAGTTTGTGTAATCGGTCTCACCGAGATTACGTTATACCCAAACCCTAACCGAATCGGTCCTACCGAGTTGCATGTCAGTCCCACCGAAATTCCTAACGGTCACTAGGTTTACTATTTTGGTCAGACCGAGTTTTCTGATTCGGTCCCACCGAGATTGGTAAATTGTATGTAACGGTTGGATTTTGTGTGGAGGCTATATATACCCCTCCACCTCCTTCTCATTCGGTGAGAGAGCCATCAGAACACACACACCATTCCAACTCATATGTTCTGAGAGAGAACCACCTACTCATGTGTTGAGATCAAGACATTCCATTCCTACCATATGAATCTTGATCTCTAGCCTTCCCAAGTTGCTTTCCACTAAAACCCTCTTTCCACCAAATCCAAATCCTATGAGAGAGAGTTGAGTGTTGGGGAGACTATCATTTGAAGCACAAGAGCAAGGAGTTCATTACCTACACACCATTTGTTACTTCTTGGAGAGTGGTGTCTCCTAGATTGGCTAGGTGTCACTTGGGAGCCTCCGACAAGATTGTGGAGTTGAACCAAGGAGTTTGTAAGGGCAAGGAGATCGCCTACTTCGTGAAGATCTACCGCTAGTGAGGCAAGTCCTTCGTGGGCGATGGCCATGGTGGGATAGACAAGGTTGCTTCTTCGTGGACCCGTTGTGGGTGGTTGCTTCTTCGTGGACCCTTCGTGGGTGGAGCCCTGTGTGGACTCGCGCAACCGTTGCCCTTGGGTGGAGCCCTATGTGGACTCGCGCAACCGTTACCCTTCGTGGGTTGAAGTCTCCATCAACGTGGATGTAGGATAGCACCACCTATCCGAACCACGGGAAAAACATCCGTGTCTCCAATAGCGTTTGAATTCTCCAAACCCTTCCCTTTACATTCTTGCAAGTTGCATGCTTTACTTTCCGCTGCCAATATACTCTTTGCATGCTTGCTTGAATTGTGTGATGATTGCTTGACTTGTCCTAAAATAGCTAAAATCTGCCAAGAACTAAAATTGGGAAAAGGTTAAGTTTTTATTTGGTCAAGTAGTCTAATCACCCCCCTCTAGACATACTTTCGATCCTACAAGTGGTATCAGAGCTTTGGTCTCCATTTGCTTGATCTCCATAGCTTTTGGTGGTCATAGCCTTGGTTTCACAACCTAGGAGAGTATGGCGTCTAGCGAGGGAAATTATCACCGTAGAGGTCCTTACTTTGATGGTACTAATTTTGCTAGTTGGAAGCATAAAATGAAAATGCATATTCTTGGACATAACCCCACTGTTTGGGCTATTGTGTGTGTTGGTTTGCAAGGTTACTTCTTTGATGGGAGAGAACCAAACCGTGAAGCTACCGCGGATGAGTTGAAGATGTTGCAATACAATGCTCAAGCTTGTGATATTCTCTTCAACGGATTGTGCCCCGAAGAATTCAACAAAATCAGCCGCCTTGAGAATGCAAAGGAAATTTGGGACACTTTGATTGATATGCACGAAGGTACCGACTCCGTCAAGGAATCCAAGTTGGATGTGCTTCAAAGCCAACTTGACAAGTTAAAGATGAAGGATGGTGAAGGTGTCGCTGAAATGTACTCTAGGCTTGCTCTCATCACAAATGAGATTGCCGGCTTAGGAAGTGAAGAGATGACCGATAGATTCATCATCAAGAAGATCCTAAGAGCCTTGGATGGAAAATATGATACCATGTGCACATTGATCCAAATGATGCCCAATTACAAAGATCTCAAGCCAACAGAGGTGATTGGAAGAATTGTTGCTCATGAGATGTCACTTAAGGATAAAGAGGAACTTCACAACAAATCAAGTGGTGCCTATAAAGCCTCATGTGAAGCCCCTACATCATCAAGTGAGAAACAAGACTTCAATGAAGAATTGAGCTTAATGGTGAAGAACTTCAACAAGTTCTACAAGAGTAGAATCAAAGATAGAAGCTCCAAGTCAAGGTCCTACAATGACAAAAGATCTTCTAGTCGAGAGCGAAACTGTTACAATTGTGGAAGACCCGGACACTATTCCAATGAGTGTACGGCTCCCTACAAGAGAAGAGAAGATTCTCCAAAAAGAAGAAGCAAAGGATCACCACCAAGAGAGAGAAGGAGTAAAGATGATCGTTATGAACGAAGATACTCACGGAGAAGCAAGGATTCGGAAAGGAAGGAACAATCATCAAGGAGCTACACAAGACGAAGACATCAAGCTCATGTTGGTGAATGGGTATCCGGCTCCGACTCTGATAGCCACTCTGAGAGAAGTTATCACTCCCACTCCGAAGATACTCAAGATGAAGGTGTTGCCGGTCTAGCACTTGTGTCAACCAACTCCTACGACATATTTGACTCACCAAATGAAGGAATTGGAAGATGCTTCATGGCCAAAGGTCCTAAGGTAACACACCCCGAGTATGTTGATTTCAATAGTGATGAAGATGACTTGTTAGGTGATGATTTGCTTGGTGACAACTCTAGTGATGAATACTATGATGAAAGACCAATTAATCATGCTAACACGAGTGACAATGATAAGGAGAAGATTGATGCTCTAACTAAAGAACTAAAAACTCTTAAGTTAGCTCATGACACTATCTTCGAAGATCATCGAGAACTTTTAAGAGCTCATGAGAAACTACGCTTTGAAAAGCTCAATCTTGAGCAAGAGCATGAGTTCTTAAAGGCAATCAATGATGATCTCCGCAAGAAAAGTTCTTCTTACATTGCCAAGCGTTTACTCTTATCCACTTACATGCCTCAAGTCAAGTCTAACAAGAAAGATTCTTCCTCTAGTAGTAACAATGATCATGCTAAATCCAATATTGTTGCTTCTAGTAGTTCTGTTGATTCCACTAATGATTCTCTTAGCCAAGTTACACTTGAGCAAGAAAATAGCTTATTGAAGGGAATTATAGAGAAAGGAGTGTACAAAAGCCTTGCCGGGAGTAAGCAATTCGAGGAAATTGTGCGCAAGCAAGGAATGCACCGGAAGAATCAAGGTGTTGGTTTTGAACGAAAGTTCAATGCCAATGGAGTTGAATGGGAATAAGATCAATACCCCAAGACAAAGTTTGTCCCTCAACAAGAGAAGTATACTTCTTTCAAGGGGACATAAGCTCAAGATGATCTTCCACCACAAGACTACGAGCAAAAAGGCAAGGACAAGCTTCAAGAGGAAATTGATGCATTTGAAGAAGCTCCTAAGACCTTAGTCAAGTGGATTCCCAAGACTACTTCAAGTTCCACTTCATCAAGTACGACTACAACTCCAAGGATTCCCATCAAGATGATGTGGATCCAAAAGAAGAAGAACTAGAGAGTTCTTGAGGGTGACTCCGCCAACATACTTCACTCTTATCATTTTGGCAAGAACAAGTGCAATCAACTTCCACATCTTGCACTAGTTCAAGCAGTCACAAACCCTCTTGTTGGTAAGACAAGGGACAAGGTAACCTAAAAGTTTTCATGGACATCATCTTTTGTGTGCATCACTCTATGTCTATGGATATCCTTGTTTGTTCCTTGTGGGACTAACCCATGTAGGTATTGAAAGTGCAATTCTCAAATGGATAGCTCCAAGAGATCTACATCAACATTGAGCATCCACATCTTCAATATCTACATGAAGTCATCATCGACAAAACCCAAGGTTAGTTCATCCCTCTTAGGGGGGATATCACATCTAGGGGGAGCTTTACTCTAAGACTTGAGCTAAAGCAACTCTAAAGATGTGAACACAACAATGCTTTATGTAAAAGTGGTAACCCCACTTGAGCTTAAATGATGAGTATGACCTGTGATCAAGTGTTCTCACTTGACTCCTAAGTCAATATACTCATATATAGATGACCTAGTCATCGCAAATTGCTTGATAGATGCTAGAATTGGTTGTGCATGCCTTGCCACATATTTCATTTGCCATCTTATTGTGTGAGCATGCTGATTGCATATTTTACTCATTCAAGGACATCCACTTGTTGTTTTGATTGCTTGGTTTTATCCTCTTTTGCCAAGTGGATGGACAAGAATGCCTAAGAACATCCTCTAGCTATCTATGCTTTTCTCGTCTCAAACTCTATTCATGCTGCATCACAAAATTTGATCAAGTCAGATTCGAACCACTCTGTGTGAGGAGTGCTCGGAGTCCCCGATTCGTCATAGACTTAAACTTCCAAAACCTCTTTATGATTCTCGGTCTGACCGATACTCCACTTTCGGTCCTACCGAGATCATTAAGTTGATCTAGGTTTTCGATCTCGGTGCAACCGATTTGAACCTTTCGGTCACACCGAGTTTTAGTAATTGCACACAATTATGAATCTCGGTGCCACCGAGTTGTTCCACTCGGTCACACCGACAGGGTCGGGCTATATATAGTCACGGGCAAAATTTGGAAATTTCTCCGAACCCCTTCGCCCGCGCGATAGCCTGCTCTGCCCTCGAGGTCTCCGGATCGTCTTCTCGCCGCCAGCAGCCTCCAGTCGCTGGTCTCCGTCGCCGTCAACGGGAATTCTGCCCCGCCATTGCCGCCGTAGCAAGTCCCCGCCGAACTAGGGTATGGACTTGATCTTTGTGCTATTCCTCAATCTGATTCCTAGCACATTGTGATCATATTGTCTCTAGCCACGTTTGATAAACTTCTATCCAGGCAAAACGCTCATAGATTAGGTTTGATTCGAAAATTCTAGGTTTAGGTTTCCGCCGAAACCATCTCGGACCCACCGAGTTGAAAAACTCGGTCCCACCGATTTGGCTTATGCCATTGCACAAGTGAGACTCGGTCTGACCGAGAATTACTTATCGGTGTGACCGATTTTTGAACTCAGTGAAACCCTAGCAGTCTCGGTGCCACCGAACTGTGACTCGGTCCTACCGAGTTCACTAGTTTAGGTTCCAAAACTGCTTCGGTATCACCGAGTTTGAAAATCGGTAGATCCGAGATGATTTCAGTGGGAAACTAAAACTAAGATTTTGGATCATTCTTTTTGCAAAAATCTCTACATTTTGTGATGCTCATCCACTCTATCTCCTCTATAATCTATTCACAGGGTCAGCAGTCAGTTTGCAGCATGTCAGACCAGAGTGATAGCCAGAATCTGTCAGAGCAGCAAGTGGTGATGAGTGAGGGCACTAGTCCCTCCAGTTCATCTGATGAAGGCAGCAGGAGCACTCCTAGCAATTTGCCAAAGGCTGCCACGAGACAAAGGAAGAAGAAAACTTCAGACTCTGAAGATGAGGACTATGTGGCAGAGGAAGAGGCCACTTCCAAGAGAATTGAACCAGCTCAAGGCACTAAGCCAGGTCTGAAAATCAAAAGGCCAGCAGGCAGGCAGCCCATGTCAAAGGCTAGAGCCTCAACTGAGAAGCCCACTTCCCAAGAGCCAGCTGCAGCTGAGGGCAAGAAAAGGAAGGAGAGGGTGAAGAAGACTGTGGCTAGAGTGCTTGGCAAAGCTTCCATCATGGAAGAGGAAGAGGAAGAAGAGGCAGCTACACCAGCGCCCAAGGCACCCAAGCTAATGGGAGATGCCATAAGGTCAGGGGGAGCTACATCCAAGCCCAAGGAAGCACCTAAGGCTGCATCTAAGCCTAAGAGTGCACCAAAGAGAAACACAAGAAGCATCCCAGCCACTGAGAAGAACAAGGCCCCAGTGCCTGAGACTGTTGCTGAGGATGAGGAAGAAAATGTCCTAAGGAAGCTAAAGCTCAAGATCCCAGACCACAACGATGCTCATCCTGTGGCTGAGGATATGAAGCTCAGGAGAGATTCAGGGCTCAGGAAGTGGAGAGAAGCAGATCCATATGCTTCTAGGAGAAGGACTACAGTGGACTACAGGTTTCATACCAAGGAGCAGCAGGATTTCGATGAGACAGTGCTACTTGACAAGAAGCCAATTGTATGTGACATGAGATGGGTCGACTGGACCTATATCAAGGACAATGAAGAGTACTACCCTGGAGTATTTGACAGCTTTAGTGCGTGTGGAGTTGCAGACTTTGTTGGGCAGAAGCTCACAAAGTGGAACGAGGAGCTAATCATGCAATTCTACTCCACAGCACACTTTTATCCGGATGGCAGGATCACATGGATGTCAGAGCGTACAAGGTACCACTCTACTGTTGAGGAATGGGCGAAGCTGATCAATGCCCCAGAGGAGCAAGCAGATGACTTGGATATCTATGCCAAGAAAAAGATGGACCACAACTCCATGTCCAACATGTACAAGGAGATTCCGAATGAAGCACTTGACACGTTCAAGTTTGGCTCAGTGCATTATCTGCTATCAGGATTGCCTACGATCAACTGGATCCTTAGGCACACCCTTCTGCCCAAGTCTGGAGATCACAAGATGATCAGAGGTCACACGATCAATTTGCTTCATGTCTTTGACGTGCCTCAAAAATTCAAAGTCATGAGCCTCATAGTGGAAACAATCAAAAGGACTGCGGCAGATCAGAAGAGGAGCTGTGGATATGCCCCTCAGATTCAGGAGCTCATCAACTCCAAGATGGGCACGGGCGTATATTTGTTGGATAAGGAACACCTGCCCATCCGCCCAGATTTCGAAGATAATCAAGTTGTTATGACTGAGAATGAACCATCATCTGCCCATGCACAAGCTCAGAAGGAGAAGGCGAAGAAGGAGAAAGCTGCCAGGATGCCTACTCAAGCGGAGGCATCTGATTACTTCCTGAAAACCAAACAAGAGCAGCTTGGTTACCTGATTGCGTCCACCCTGCGGATTGAGCAGAGTATAGCCACCCTGACTCAGAACCAGGCGAGTTTAGAGAGGATCATGGAACAGAGGTTCTATGACTTGGACATCAAGGTGACAGAGATACAGACTGCCGTGGAGCAGCTCCAGGAGGACATGAATGAGAGGAGAGGCAGGACCACGACTGATGCTTTTGCGAGGGTGCCACGAGGTCCGAGGTCGTCTGCACTGCCAGTTGCTGACACCAGAGCTACAACGTCTGCACTAGCCACAGCCTCAGTTCCACCAGCTCCAGCATCCACTTCAGCCTCGACTCCGACCACGTCTACCGAAGGCTTCGTCCTTGGAGTGCTCCAGACTCCACCACCACCTGAAGATCAAGCCTGAGCGTCGATCTAGTGCTATGCATTTTCTAGGAACTTTTTGGTAACTTGTTGCCAAAGGGGGAGAAGATGTATAGATCATAGGCTTCGAGAGAGAGAGTGTTGCTTTTCTCTCTTGCTTTATTTGGTGGTTTTTCGAACTTATCTGCTTTTGAGTGCTTGATACTACGTCATTATTTGTGAGACATTGATGATCATGTGTTTGATCATAAGCTACACTTAATGCTTGCTTAATGTCATTATCCTATCTATCTTGTGTGATCATTCATTATTCTTGGTGATGAGTGCATGTATTTCATTCTTATCATTTTGAGCGCTCCACCAAGATGTATGTGACATGGAAGAGTAACCCATGACTCTAACTCTTTGTGCATTTGCAGTCCAAAGCAAATTTTAAATATGCACAAATTTAGGGGGAGCTCTTACTTATCACATACTTCTCAAAGCGACGATATATTTCATGCTTATTATCATTTGTCGAAGCTTTGATCTATATGTTGTCATCAATTACCAAAAAGGGGGAGATTGAAAGTGCAACTATCCCTAGGTGGTTTTGGTAATTCATAACAACATATAGCTCATTGAGCTAATGCTATTCCAAGATGATTATTTTAGGAAAGCTCAATGATTGGCATGGCATGGATGTGAAAGTGGAACCCTCAAAATGCTAAGGACAAAGGATTGGCTCAAGCTCAAAAGCTCAAGACTCTTCATTTTATATTTTAGTGATCCAAGATCACATTGAGTCTTTAGGAAAAGCCAATACTATTAAGGAGGGATGAGGTGTTGCTTAATGAGCCTCTTGCTTCATGTGCTTAGTGATATGCTCCAAAACCCTCAACTACATTCCCATATCCACATATGACCTAAACCCTAAGCCAAACTCGGTCCTACCGATTCTTCCTATCCGGCGCCACCGAGTTTCACTTGTCATTAGCCACTGCCAAACCCTAGCAATTCGGTTCTACCGATAAGGATCTCGGTCTCACCGAGATGGGGTTGCAAACTCTTTGTTTCCCTTTCGTAACTTTTCGGTCTTACCGAAAGAGCAAATCGGTCCCACCGAGATTGCAATGTAAACTCAGTGTTTCCCCTTTGTAACTTTTCGGTCTCACCGAGTTCCACTTGGTCTCACCGAAAGAGCAAATCGGTCCCACCGAGTTTGCCTGACCAACTCTCTGGTTAGCTAATTACCAAATTCGGTCTCACCGAGTTTGTGTAAACGGTCTCACCGAGATTACGTTATGCCCAAACCCTAACCGAATCGGTCCTACTGAGTTGCATGTCAGTCCCACCGAAATTCCTAACGGGTCACTAGGTTTACTATTTCAGTCAGACCGAGTTTCCAGATTCGGTCCCACCGAGATTGGTAAATTGTATGTAACGGTTGGATTTTGTGTGGAGGCTATATATACCCCTCCACCTCCTTCTCATTCGGTGAGAGAGCCATCAGAACACACACACCATTCCAACTCATATGTTCTGAGAGAGAACCACCTACTCATGTGTTGAGATCAAGACATTCCATTCCTACCATATGAATCTTTATCTCTAGCCTTCCCAAGTTGCTTTCCACTAAAACCCTCTTTCCACCAAATCCAAATCCTATGAGAGAGAGTTGAGTGTTGGGGAGACTATCATTTGAAGCACAAGAGCAAGGAGTTCATTACCGACACACCATTTGTTACTTCTTGGAGAGTGGTGTCTCCTAGATTGGCTAGGTGTCACTTGGGAGCCTCCGACAAGATTGTGGAGTTGAACCAAGGAGTTTGTAAGGGCAAGGAGATCGCCTACTTCGTGAAGATCTACCGCTAGTGAGGCAAGTCCTTCGTGGGCGATGGCCATGGTGGGATAGACAAGGTTGCTTCTTCGTGGACCCGTTGTGGGTGGTTGCTTCTTCGTGGACCCTTCGTGGGTGGAGCCCTGTGTGGACTCGCGCAACCGTTACCCTTCGTGGGTTGAAGTCTCCATCAACGTGGATGTAGGATAGCACCACCTATCCGAACCACGGGAAAAACATCCGTGTCTCCAATAGCGTTTGAATTCTCCAAACCCTTCCCTTTACATTCTTGCAAGTTGCATGCTTTACTTTCCGCTGCCAATATACTCTTTGCATGCTTGCTTGAATTGTGTGATGATTGCTTGACTTGTCCTAAAATAGCTAAAATCTGCCAAGAACTAAAATTGGGAAAAGGTTAAGTTTTTATTTGGTCAAGTAGTCTAATCAGCCCCCCTCTAGACATACTCTCGATCCTACAGTGGCAGTTGTTCATGCTCTTTTAACTTGGAGACATCTCTTATTGGGAAGAAAAGTGGACATCTTCACTGACCACAAGAGTCTCAAGTACATCTTCACTCAGCCTAATCTCAACCTCAGGCAAACTCGTTGGGTCGAAATGATTCAAGAGTATAATCCAAGTATCGAATATACTCCAGGCAAGGCCAATATAATTGCTGACGCATTGAGCAGGAAGGCTTACTACAACAGTCTGATTCTCAAGCCTTACCAACCCGAGCTTTGTGAAGTGTTCCGCAAACTCAATCTGCAAGTTGTTCCTCAAGGTTTCCTCACCAACCTCCAAGTCTCTCCTACTTTGGAAGATCAGATTCGCGAGGCTCAACTTCTTGATGCTATGGTGAAGAAGGTGACGATTGGGATTGCCAAGAGCCAACTCAAGTACAAGTGCTATCGCCTTGATGACAAGGATACTCTATTCTTCGAGGATCGCATTGTTGTGCCTAAAGGTGACCTTCGTAAAGTCATTATGAATGAGGCTCACAATTCACTCATCTCTATCCACCCTGGAAGTACAAAGATGTACCATGACCTCAAGCAGTCGTATTGGTGGACTCGAATGAAGCACGAGATTGCTCAGTTCGTGAATGAATGTGATGTCTGTAGAAGAGTGAAGGCAGAACACCAACGACCAGGTGGCCTCCTCCAACCTCTTGGCATTCCAGAATGGAAGTTTGACCATATTGAGATGGACTTCGTGACTGGATTTCCAAAGTCCAAGCGTGGCAATGATGCTATCTTCGTTGTCATCGACAAACTCACTAAAGTGGCTCATTTCCTTCCTATCAAAGAATCTATCATAGCAGCTCAATTGGCAGAGCTATATACCTCCCGGATTGTCTCTCTGCACGGCATTCCGCAGTTGATATCTTCAGATCGTGGCATCATCTTCACCTCCAAGTTCTGGGATTCTTTTCAGAAGACCATGGGCACCAACATTCGCTTCAGCACAGCTTTTCATCCTCAAACTAGTGGCCAAGTCGAGCGTGTCAATCAGATTCTTGAAGATATGCTCAGGGCTTGTGTCATCTCTTTCGGTATGAAGTGGGAAGATTTTCTTCCATATGTCGAGTTCTCCTACAACAACTTCCAAGCGAGTTCGGGTAAGGCCCCATTTGAAATTCTCTATGGCAGGAAGTGTCGTACTCCTCTTAACTGGTCAGAGACTGGTGAACGTTAACTTCTTGGCAATGACTTGATCACAGAGGCAGAAGAGATGTGCAAAGTCATTCGTGATAATCTCAAAGCCGCGCAATCGCGCCAGAAGAGTTACTATGATAGCAAGCATCGTGACTTGGCTTTTGAGATCGGAGACCATGTCTACCTCCACGTCTCTCCAATGAAAGGTACTCGTCGCTTCGGTATCAAAGGGAAGCTTGCCCCTAGATACGTGGGTCCTTTCAAGATCGTCAGCAAGAGAGGCGATCTCGCCTATCAACTTGAGCTCCCCTCAAACTTTGCAAACGTGCACGACGTGTTTCATGTCTCTCAACTCCGCAAGTGCTTCAAGACTCCTGACCATACCGTCAACTTCGAAGACATTGATATCCAAGAAGACCTTTCTTATCGTGAGCACCCCATTGCTATTCTTGAAGAAACTGAGCGCAAGACTCGCAACAAGTCTATCAAATTCCTCAAAGTCAAGTGGTCACATCATTCCGACCGTGAAGCCACCTGGGAACGCGAGGATCACCTCCGTTTTGAGTACCCGGAGTTTTTCCAGTCCTAGATCTCGGGACGAGATCCTTTCGTAGTGGTGGAGTGTTGTAACACCCCGGATGTAATTTACCTTATTTATATTCCAACTCTTGCCGTTTCCGGCTTTGCTGGTTTAGTTTTACCATTGTCGAGATGTCTTGTAACCGGGATGCCGAGTCTGGTCGGAATGTCTTGGGAGAAGGAATATCCTTCATTGACCGTGAGAGCTTGTGATGGGCTAAGTTGGGACTCCCCTGCAGGGATTTGAACTTTTGAAAGCCGTGCCCGCAGTTATGGGCAGATGGGAATTTGTTAATGTCCGGTTGTAGATAACCTGAAACTTAACTTATTTAAAATGCACCAACCGCGTGTGTAACCGTGATGGTCTCTTCTCGGCGGAGTCCGGGAAGCGAACATGGTGTTGGAGTAATGCTTGACGTAGGTTGTTCTAGGATCACTTCTTGATCATAGTTGTTCGACCGTGCCTTTGCCTTCTCTTCTCGCTCTCTTTTGCGAATATGTTAGCCACCAAATATGCTAGTCGCTTGCTGCAGCTCCACGTCATACCTTTACCCTTCCTATAAGCTTAAATAGTCTTGATCGCAAGGGTGTGAGATTGCTAAGTCCTCGTGACTCACAGATTACTTCCAAAACCAGATGCAAGGACCGATGATACCGCTCCAGATGTTATGAGCGAGCTCAAGTGGCTGTTCGATGAGGACTCAGGATGATACTACGTGTCTTTCCCAGATGATCAGTAGTGGTGCCCAGTTGGGGGCAATCGGGGACTTTGTCGCATTTGGGGGTTGATCTTTATTTTGGTTCCGTGGTCGGACCTTGAGTGTATTGGATGGACGTAATGACTTATTTATGTATTTGTGTGACGTGGCGAGTGTAAGCCAACTATGTAACTTACCTTTTATTTATTTACATGGGTTGTTGTGACGATTACCTCACTTGCGACATTGCTTTCAATGCGGTTATGCCTCTAAGTCATGCTTCGACACGTGGGAGATATAGCCGCATCGAGGGCGTTACATGGGGCGACGGGGGCGGGGGCTCCGGTGCAGGGAGGGTGGGGGTGGGTGGCACCGCGAGGCGGCGGTGCCCGGGCGGTGGGGGCGGGGGCGACGGGGATCAGGGGTGACGGGGCGGCGTGGGTGGCGGGGTGGCAAGGGCGATGAGATGGCGGGGGTGGGTGGATCCGGGGTAGGGAGGGTGGTGGGGCGGCGGCGGTGGTGGGCGGCGGGCGGCAGGGGCGACGAGACGGCGGGGGCGCGGAGCTCCGGGACAGGGAGGGTGGTGGGGCGGTGGCGAAGCTGGGCAGCGGCAGTGCGGGAGCGGGGGCGTGCGGTGGAGAGAGGAGAAGAGAAAGGGTGGGGCCCGGGAGAGAGGGAGGGGTGACCGTTAGAGGCCGCTAGTGGGCACTTTCTTTGTCGTCCGCTAGCGGACGGCAAAGAGGGGGGCTGGTGGACCGTTAGGGTTTGGGCCTCCACTGGACCCAACCCACCTCTCTGCCGTCCGCCAGTAGACGGCAAAGAATCTTTGTCGTCTGCCAGTCGATATCAAAGAAATGGCTGAGGGCAAATAGGATCTTTGCCGTCGGTTTTGTAGAAGCAGACGACAAAGAATTGGCTTATGACAAATTTTCTGTTTTCAGTAGTGATTTGATTAACGAGCTAGTCTAATAGAGGCTTAATAGGGACATGGTGTTTTATCTATGTATTCACACATGTATCAGTTTCCGGTTAATACAATTTTAGCATGAATAATAAACATTTATCATGATATAAGGAAATATAAAATAATAACTTTATTATTGCCTCTAGGGCGTATTTCCTTCAATTTAATTATGGAGTTAAGAAAACTACAACAATATTACAGACTTGGATCAAACAAGGACAAGGAAGCTATTGCTGGTCTTCCGATCTGAATTGTACGTGAACACGAGTTGATGCAGTAGATAGAATAACCATGCATGTCGATACTACATGGAGTGTTTCGTTGAGCATGCAAAAGAAGAAGCTTCTGTCCTGCATTGTAACATTCTAGGGAAAGGCCTCTCATTTTGTTTCAGTGTGACTGATTGGGTTTTGATTCCAGCATTTATTCATCAAAGCTTGTTCTAATCTTGATTTTCAGCATTATTTTCCTTTTTGATAATGGTTGCTTAAAAATTAGGAGCAATGCATTGGTTGTAAAGTTTTCTCAAAAAAATATGTCATCTCTTGTTCATTGCTATCCTGAATTTCCACACAAAGCTTTGTGCTCTTTGCCAGGTAATCATGCTAATTTCGAGAGAAATTCAAATGGCATGTCGTGTGTCGAGGTAATAAACTGCAGGCCTTCTTAATTTGTTGATTACTCCCTCCTTTCCGGTTTATAAGGCTCAATTCAAAAATCTCACCAACCAAGGTAGATGATGAGTGGTGGAATATTTTTTGTAGTTTGCAAAAGCACCCAATTAATGCTCTTGTTTTTCTCAAAAAATTATGTTTACGAATGCATTAATTGCAATGCATGCATGCATAAAGTGCATGCATTTGTCAGTTTTCTCTTAATACTCGCACGCAATGATTTAATGCACCTTGAAGTCTGAACATGTGATGGGGAACAACCAAATTAAGCCTTATAAAATGGAAAAACTAAAATTTTGAGACAAGCCCTATAAACCGGAAAGGAGGGAGTATGATATAACCCAACAGTGGAGAAAGAAGAGATGTTGAGACAAGGGAACTCATAGGCATATTGTCTACTACTAAAAGATCAATCCGTGGCTTCTTAATTATCAAGTGTTGAAGCTCTTCAACATTTTCTTTGTTGATGTCAATCAGCACGTCTGCATTGCTCCCTTATGTTTGACTTCCTTTTTTTCCAAGATATGTTGCATAAGGCTCTAGGAGCGACCATTCTTATGATCGATGTTGTACTGGTTTGCTAACTATAATTGTAGAATTTCTTCTCATAACATGAAATTTTGAATTAGCATTTGCTCTGAAGAATGAGCTATCGAATTTGAATCACATGTTAATGTGCTATGCATTTGTGCATTAATTTCAAAGACCCAAAGAGAACTCTGAGTTATTTATTTAGTTTGGTATTCTTGGTTATGCACCATGTTTGTTTTTACATATAGTTCTTGGGGCCACAAAAGTGTTACTCCCTCTAATTCATATTACTTGTCTTAAATTTGTCTAGATACAGATTTATCTTGACACGTTTTAGTGTTAGATACATCTGTATCTGGGAATTTTTTTCTAAGTAATGTATATTTGAGGGAGTATCTTTCTGTGGTCGAAGGATAAGGCGAAGCAAGCATTAGCTTTGCACTACCTGCATTTTCATTATAATGATAATAAAAAGTTTAATATGACATTATCTCTCGCGGTATACGAGGACCGTTCCATGGATTTGCTAAAGACAAGATATTGAATTTTTTTCAAGCTACAACAATGCTAGAGCAAGGGCGGATTAAAAGAATGGGTGTAAGGGAAGGAGTGGTAAGGTGGTATATTCAGTTTGTCTTTGAGAGAGTGGTTAAGGAGACACGGTGACTGCGGAAGGAAATAAGATGTGGACAAAATTGATATTTGTCTCTGTTATATGAATGAAAACCACATGTCATATTGTTTGACACTTTGTGTTATTCTATGACAAGACAAGGGCATTCGGCTAGTATTCTTGTAGCATTATTATCGCATCGAATCTTATCCTAAAGGATAATGTAGTATGAATCATATATGATCGAAGTATTTTTGCTCTTACTGAAAGCCTGAGAGACTGGGATCTGGGATCTGCGATGAGCCAATAATTAAGTAATAGTAAGAAATCATAGCACGTATGACAAGATTCCCGCTATGTACCTAAAAGAAGATTCTAGATCATGGTTAATCAAGCAAATGCATCTTCTAGTGCATGCTAAATAATTCTATTACATAGTACTAAATTTATTTATTTTATGAGTTGTGCTTTAGTACACCCCCATTGGAAAGTTCACAATTTTTGAGAAAGAATATGGTTTAGATTAAAACTTACCCCACACTTAAAAAGGTACTAGTATGGACAATTTGTGTGTTAAAAAAATTAGAGACCAACCAACAGGAAATCATCTCAAGAATTATCAATGGAGAAAAAGTCGATATCTAGCAAGACGATTGGTTACCTTGGAATAGTTGCAGGCACTCTTTGGGAAGGTGAAAGGAAACTAAAATTCACAAAGTGGACGATATATCTTCTATTGGCGGGCAATAAATGGTGGAATGGGAACTTCTGTACTATTTGGCATGCTTTGTAGCCAATATGTACTGTTTGGTTGCAACTGTTTGGCATGCCAATGACTCCTTATCAACTCTACTTCATTTTTTTAGTCAAAGTTGACCAACTCATAGGCACACAAAACCTTGACCAATATTTTGGCTAGCCAAATATTTGATGGGGCAACTATAGACTCAAACCAAACAAACCCTATGTTTCTAATTACTATTCACTTACCACGCCATCACTCCGCTGGTCAATCAATTTAACTAGATTTGTCCACGTCGTCTTTGCCATTTTCTCTTTTACTATTGCTGCCATTCTACAAACGAAATATCAAGTCACGGCATGCAATACGAAATCGAGGCAAATAATATGTTGCGCATTTTTACCTGTTGAGAGGGCCAACAACTTCGTCGCTGAGCCTCAACGCATCGCGCAATAGTTAAGCATATGAGAGCTGAAAGTGTCCAAAGCATTGGTTGAGAAAAATGAGCTTTTTGCGAGGAAAATGGAACTCCTTTGATCATTGAGAGATTCAAATAGATTAAAATGATTTACTTCCCGCAAAATCATCCAGTGAGATCCAGCTATCCCAAAGCACGACACCACCTAATGTCAGCTCGAGGGTGTCGGCATGGATGGCCTCTACCACTGTAACGCCCAAAGAGAAACTCTATCGCGATCTCGTGATGAATTTGAGATCACGGCAGAATCCCGTTTTGGATCGCATGGCAAGGCGGCATACAAATACATACAACCAAAGAATAGACAAAATACGAGATCAAGGCATGCACTTGCCCTAGAATAGTATAAATAAGACAATCATCATACAATCTCCATAACATATAGATAGAGTCCAGCTATAGACAAGATAAACAAGAAAACACCACCCTGCTACTATCCCTGGATACTCCGACTAGGGCCTCTATTGATCATCCAGAAACGAAACGTAGAAACGCCCACGATCCTCGTCAAACTCCCACTGGAGCTCAGTGGCATCTCATGTGTCTGTCTCAATGGTACCTGCAACTGTGTTTGAAGTATACTGTGAGCCACGGGGACTCGGCAATCTTATTACCCATGGTGTCAAGACTATCAAAGCTTAAATAGGTATGGCATGGTTAAGTGGTGAAGTTGCGGCAAGAACTAAGCATATGTGTGGTGGCTAACTTACGAATACAAGAATAAGATGAGAAACTACGCAAACGATTGCAAACTAGTAGTGATGAAGAAGTGATCCTGAACTACTTACGTTCAAACATAACCCTACCATGTTCTCTTCTCGAACTTTGTCGAAAAGAGACAATCATGCTTACACACACAGTTGGTGTATTTTAATGAGTTTAGTGTCAAGTTCACTACAACCGGATATTAAAAACTCCCATCTGCCACATAACCGCGGGCACGGCTCTCGAAAGTTTAAACCCTGCAGGGGTGTCCCAACTTAGCCCATGATAAGCTCTCATGATCCGCGGAGACAATCCTCCATCTTGGGACACCCCGATCAAGCTCGGGATCCCGGTGCACAAGACATTTTGACAATGGTAAAACAAAACTAGCAAGACCTCCCGACATGCCGACACCCTGATAGTAGCCGTGCATATCTCGTCTCAGGCCACAATCGGATGAGCGAAGCTTACAGTCATTGAGACCCAAGTTGCCAAGGGGGCGCCGCAAGGTGCTCTGTTTTGGACCAACACTCATGAGGAGCACTGGCCCGGGTTGTTGATTAAGAATCCTCAGGTTAATTACTCCCTATGTAAATTTTAGTTGTTATTAGGCAAATGGTAAAACCAAAGTTGGGTCTTGCCGGAAGAGTTTTATTCAAAGCGAACTGTCAAGGGGGTCCCATAAACCCCGACCGCATTAGGAACGCAAAATTTAAGGAACATTACACCGATATGACGGAAACTAAGGTGGCAAGAGTGGAACAAAACACTGAGCAAAAGGCCAAGACTTCCACCCTTTACCAAGTATATAGATGCATTAATTAAATAAGAGATATTGTGATATCCCAAGATATTCATGTCCCAACATGGAATAACCTGCAACTAGCAACGCTGTAAGAGGGGCTGAGCAAGCGGTAACATAGCCAAACAACGGTTTGCTAGGAATGTGGGTTAGAGGCTTTTCATGGCAACTTAGGAGGCTTGATAAACAAGTGGTAGGTAGTGCGACATAGCGATAGCAATGAACAACTAGCAAGCCAATATAGTAGTGATATCGAGGGTAATGGTCATCTTGCCTGGATTGTCCTCAGCGGTATCAATAACTTGCTCCTTGTGAACGTACTCGACAGGGTCCTCGGACTCGAACTCGTCTCCCGGAACTACCCACAAGAAATCACAAGCATACAATAAACAAACAAGGCATGGCAAGAACATAAACTACATGCAACTCTAACATGAATGCATATGAAGATCGTTATACACGGACCTACGGTTCTACCGGAATGAGGGATACGTCAACGAGAAGGAAACAGTGGAGACAAGATGGATATGGGCGGAATCTTGGTAACCCAAGCATGCCACTGGAAAGATTGGAAGATTTCGGTTGAAATCGATATAAAGATCATTGAAAACCGATGCACGGAGCACACATGGTGAGCAAAACAATATGCAATGCAAAACTGATAATAATAGCAACATGGCACTTTAGATGCAACATTTAATTATGTTGCAGAACTTAAACATAGAAAAAATGACATGGCATGATAGTGCATAACATCTACTACAAAACATGCTTACTGAACTATTTCTAAAACTCACTAGATCATCAAAACAGCATGGCAAAAGGGCAAATGATAACAGTTTTACAGACATTAAAAATATTGGACATGGTAGAAAACAGATCTGGATTGCAATGTTTAGGGCTAGTAAACAATATGCTACAGGAACATATTATGGCAATCAAGAACATGGCATTCATGTACTGAATGCACTTAATAAAACTTCGTTCATGATCATGCTCCAAAGATCTACAGATATGATGACAACATCAATGCAAAATGGCAAGTTATGTTGACAGATTCAGACTTAGCAAAAACAAGCATGTCATGGCAGAAACAGATTTGAGTAGGCATGTTTGCAAGCTTGTTGCACTTACTACAATGCATTTCATGGCATGGAACAAAGTCTAGCAGTAAGATGGCATGTTTGTACTCCAATTCATGTCATGATATAGCTCATATAAAATCACACAAATTCACACAAAAAATGATGAAATGGCATAAGCTGTAAAAATAACATATTCCAAAACTTGCTCAAATGATGAAATGGATGCCACCATTGGATTAGTTGGATCCTTCTAGCCCAAAATGATATATAATATGTATATGCTATTGTAGGTAAAATGCACGCAAAACAAATAACAAGTTCACTGCCAAATTTAGAAACCTCAGCATATGCCAAATCTAGCATATTCCGCAAATTGTATAAAACAGGAAAGGGAAAAAACAAAACAGGAAAGGAGGGAAATTCACACAAAAATGATAAAAATGGCATATGCTGTAGAAATAACATGTTCCAAAACTTGCTCAAATGATGAAATGGATGCCACCATTGGATTAGTTGGATACTTCTAGCCCAAATTGATATATAATATGTATATGTTGATGTAGGTAAAATGCACGCAAAACAAATAACAAGTTCACTTCCAAAATTGGAAACCTTGGCATATGCCAAATCTGGCATATTCCTCAAATTGTATAAAACAAAAAAGAGAAAAAACAAGAACATGGCATCCATGTACTTATTGCACTTAACAAAACTTCCTTAATGATCATGCTCCAAAGATGTGCAGATATGATGATAGCATCAATGCAAAATATATGGCAAGTTATGTTGACAGATTCAGACTTACACCTTGTTTGGATGTAGATATTCGGGCGTGGAATTCGCATTTGGCATTTTCATGCCCCGAATGCCACCGTTTGGGTGGTCGAGATATTCACGCATGGAATTCAGTCACAATATCGAACTGGTTTTCGCAAGACTGTCGCGTCCCTCCGCCAATTCGCAGCATACTCGCTCGGTTTTCGGCGACATTCGGCTAGCGCTCTCCCCCATGGCTTGCTTACTGCTTGGCAGACGAGACACACGACTAAAGACGATAATCCCAGGCAGAGCTCCACGGCGGCGCAGGTCAGCCGTCCCCCGCCTCGCTGGCTGGCCAGCTTTACTCCTCTCCATGTTGGTCCGCCACGCCTCATCCTCCCCCCGCCGCCACTTCAACTCCGGCCATCCCTTGCATCCCTCTCCCGGCGCCCTCTCCCATTCCAGCTTGGTGCGGGAGCTCCTGTTGCCCGACCTGTGCACCGTGGTTAGTTGTGCTGCCTCGTCATACTTGCACCGCTCGAGCCCCCGTTCGCCAACCACGACGGGTAGCTCGACGACGTGCACCAGTACGTCGCCACCAGGATCGACCTGCGGCGGCTCTGCCATAGCGGAGGCGAACAAGAAAGCATGGACAGAGGCAACTCCATGACCGACATCTTCGAGGGCAGGGTCTAGTTCATGTCTGTTGCTTAGGTGGGAAGACACATGCGATATGGTGCCCAATAGCTGCTCGACGGAATGACAGACTATTCGGCTCGGCGTGTTGCGACAGTCCTGGCATGGGAGTGCGGCTACTTGGTGCGGATGACAAGCAGGAGAGGATCATTTGGTATGGTGGACGAGCATGCTGAATGTGTGGCCGATGGCAGCGTCCAGCATGCCCAGGACGCCGCAAGCTGGTCCATGAACTGCAGGCATATGTCGCGTCCCCAGCCTTGTAGTCCATTAGCGCACCAGCGCTAGTACTATGCAACACCTGACAAGCACCGCTACCCTCCATTTGCACAGCAACATTAATCCTTGACAGTACCAAGTAGGCAACTACAGAAGTGCAAAAGTATATGCAACTAATGCGTGTTTATATGTGTGTGCTGTATAGTTAATGATAAATTATGATTGTTATGAAACTGAGAAATTCCATGCTTTGTCCATCCAAACATGAATTGGCATTGTTACTCACTTAAGATTTCAAGTGCCAAATACATAAACATCCAAACACTAGAATTGGCATTGAAGCTCAATATCAATGTCTTGGATATTTGGCATTGGAGTCAATTCAATGCCAAGGCTTTGAATATCTACATCCAAACAAAGCATTAGCAAAAATAAGCATGTCATGGCAGAAACAAATTTGAGTAGGCATGTTTGCAAGCTTGTTTCACTCACTACAATGCATTTCATGCATGAAACAAAATTTAGCAGTAAGATGGCATGTTTGTGCTCCAATTCATGTCATGATATAGCTCATATGAAAATCACACAAATTTACACAAAAATGATAAAATGACATATGTTGTAAAAATAACATGTTCCAAAACAAGATGACATATGTTGTAAAAATAACACCTCCCAACTATTAAACCCTACATGTGGCTTTGGCAGAGCAGATGTACTATGAAAATTAAGGTTTTTGGCTGGATCCTATTTTTTGACAGGCTCAACACAAAGGACATGCTGGTCCGCAGGCACTGGAGGTCCCCTACGACTGATAATCTATGTGTCATCTGTGATGCCTTTGTTTGGGAGGACAGGGCTCATCTTTTCTTTGGTTGTAATTTCAGTGCCAAGGTTTGGAACTACCTGCAGATCGATTGGTCACATGGTTCTACTATTCAGCAAAGTATATCTCAAGCAAGGCAGAGATTTGGGCATCCTTTCTTCTTTGAAGTTATGCTCACAGCTGCTTGGAATATATGGATTCTGAGAAATGGGAGAACTTTCAGGGGAGTACAGGCTACTTTTGCTGCCTGGAGGGGCAGTTTTGTACATGACATTCTTCTCCTGTCACATAGGTTTAAGGATAGCTCTACGTCTAGGCTTGTAGATTGGGTTAACTCCCTCATGTAATTATAAGTTCTTCTTAACCTTTAGTTTAGGGTTGTAATCTCTTTCTTTTTTATGTACAGTTTGTTTCTTTGAGACTGCAATAAAGGGCTATGGGTTTTTACCCTACAGTAAATACTCAAAAAAAAACTTGCTCAAATGATGAAATGGATGCTGCCATTGGATTAGTTGGATTCTTCTAGCCCAAAATGATATATAATATGTATATGTTGTTGTAGGTAAAATGTACGCAAAACAAATAACAAGTTCACTGCCAAAATTGGAAACCTCGGCATATGCCAAATCTGTCATATTCCACAAATGGTATAAAACAGAAAAGAAAAGAAAAATAAAACAGGAAATGAGGGAAATTCACACAAAAATGATAAAATGGCATACGCTGTAAAAATGACATGTTCCAAAACTTGCTCAAATGATGAAATGGATGCCACCATTGGATTAGTTGGATTCTTCTAGCCCAAACTGATATATAATATGTATATGTTGCTGTAGGTAAAATGCACGCAAAACAAATAACAAGTTCACTACCACAATTGGAAACCTCGACATATGCCAAATCTGGCATATTCTGCAAAAGGTATAAAACAAAAAAGAGAAAAAAAGAACATGGCATTCATGTACTGAATGCACTTAACAAAACTTTCTTAATGATCATGCTCCAAAGATCTACAGATATGATGATAGCATCAATGCAAAATGGCAAGTTATGTTGACAGATTCAGACTTCGCAAGAATAAGCATGTCATGGCAGAAACAGATTTGAGTAGGCATGTTTGCAAGCTTGTTTCACTCACTACAATGCATTTCATGGCATGAAACAAAATTTAGCAGTAAGATGGCATGTTTGTGCTCCAATTCATGTCATGATATAGCTCATATGAAAATCACACAAATTCACACAAAAATGATAAAATGGCATATGGTGTAAAAATAACATGTTCCGGAACTTGCTCAAATGATGAAATGGATGCCACCATTGGATTAGTTGGATTCTTCTATCCCAAAATGATATATAATATGTATAAAGTTAAAAACACCGGGAGTCCTACAACTTGCTCACAATGTGATGTTTTAGTCCTAGAACTTGCAAATTGACCTTACCCAGTCCCAATACTTGCATGAAATGTGCACATTTGGTCCTAACCAATCACAGAACGACAAGTGGACACCTGGACCCCAAGTCGGTCAGCGCGCGGAATTTTGCAAAGAGGCCCCTGCCTTTCGTCTGAATCAACCCGCACTACAGGTTACTTCTATGGTAAGTTTCTTTTCAATATAGTTCCTGCCTTTCTACGTGCGACCCACCACTCATGACATCTACTACTAGTAGTAATTAGCAAGGCTTGGTTAATACAGTTCTATCCAATATTTTAATACTCAACTACGCGTGCCGGGCTGAGACACATGGTTACAATCACAGTAACCCCACTGATCTATCTTTTTTTGCGGGGACCCACTGATCTGTCACGCACACTGATACACTACAACAGGAACTACTAACCTTTGACCTTAAATTTTATTATGAAACAGAAATTATATGCCATAAAAATTATATTGATTGATTCATATTTAAACTAGTTTTCGATGATATTATTTTTATTACATGTAAATTATATCTTGCTAGCTAAATCCGTAATCAAATATTGACCCAAAATATGAGAGGGTGCTAATAAACCGAGATAGAGTTAATGGTAAATAATTATCATTAGACATGAATACACTTTTGTTCAAGCTCGAATATCTCCCAGCGCGACCCCAAATCCCACCCTCTCCCTACAATGGGCCAAAAGAGGCCTAACTTGAGCATCATAAGTACCAGGTCTTCACAAGATGATATTTTGCATTTGACTTAATTAGCTACAAAATTGTCGCCCTTTTAAAAATAAAAGTACCACATAGTCAGGATTTCAAAATACGTATGCATGAAAAAAATAGAAACAGACATGTCTATATGATAAAATTTGCCACAAACATATACTTTTTTCATATATTTATATCTCTCTAACACAATTTTTTAGCTATGCTCTAAAATAAATAAACTACCACAAAAATTGCCATGTCTAGATGATAAATATTGCCACAAAACATGTAAAACTCATTTCATATATTTATATATATCTAACACCAAATACTAGCTCCCATGTTACAAAAAAGTACAAGTACTGCATATCTATGGTTTCACGTACGTAGTTAACACATGTAAGTTGTCATGCTCTAAATAACAAAATTGTTATGCGTTAATTGATGAATTCACCATACTAGAAATAATAAACCCACCACGCATACATGATTGCAAAATTTTAGGGATAACATATAAAAGTGGATGTGATTCTAAATTCAAAATGTAGCACATGTATAGGAACTTCATACGTATGGATACACACCAAAAAAACATTTGTATTGTTTTGCCATGGCGACATAATTTAAGCTGACATGGCATCAAAATTTAAGTTTTCATGGTGTACACAATAAATTTGCCATGGTCAAATAGAAAAACATAACTACACACGAAAAATTGTCATTGTACAATACAAAGGTGAACATGGTTACACACACACAGGTGAATAGTAATTTTCACAAAAATAATAGAATATTATAAAAAAATCGAAAATTGTGATGTATCAAACCTAGTCGACTATTCTACTCATGTGTGAAGTTAAGTAAAGTATTAAATCCCATGGTATTGTTGGTGAAGAAAATACAATTGGGACAATACTATTCATCAACAGTGTCTTTTTGGGGTAAATAAAACAGTGTTTTTTATATAGTTTCGATTTTCTCTTTTTGCCTAGATTACCACCGTTGTGATTTATTGGTGAAACTTCATACGCGAGTATACCGGTTGACTATGCATATTAAAAAAAAATGTTTTTTTGTTTTTTCTTGTTTTTTTCTTCTGAACTTACAATTCAATAAGGGGCACGTATGGAACCATGTTCACAAAATCCGCATCTTGGCAAACATTCATTTATAATACATATGTGAAGTATCGATGGCAAAATTTCATTTTGAAAACATATACAAAGTAATAAACAGTTGCCATCGAAATATTAATTTTTGAAACATATGCCTCTAATAATAGTTGCCATGGAAAAATTCGCTTCAAGACCTAACATCTTGTAACATATACCCCCTTTGTCCGGAAATACTTGTCGGAGAAATAGATGTACATAGACATATTTCAATTCTAGACACATCCACTTTTATCCATTTCTTTGACAAGTATTTTCGGACGGAGGGGGTAATTGTCATGGCAAAACTCATTTTCAAAAGATATGCATTGTGATGAAAGTTCCCATGGCAAAGAACCATTTTCAGAAAACCTATGTGATATAATAACAAAAAATGTTTGAAACATTCGATCGTATCATTCTCGAGAGATTTGATGATCGACGATGAAGTTGTGCGAGGAACAAGAAAATGATATTCTTGGCTCACCCAAGGCAAGCGACTGGGCATGCCATATTTGTGCCTAACAAATTGTGAGCCTCTTCTTTGCAGGGACGGATCTGCCTGCTGCTCCTCGCTAGCTGTCAATCTGAAGCGCATTCAGGGAAACATTATTTAATTAGTTCGTATGCAAACAAAAAAAAGATATACGAGATACTCAAGCTACTCACTCTGATCGTTGCATGCTGCTCCTCGGTAGCTATCCCGTCACGTTAAACAATAGATGATTCCAATTTTATGCTTGTGCTACTGTTCTACAACTACAATCAATACAGCGTGCTGGCGCAACTTGATTCAAATAAAAGGTAGGGGCCTCTTTGCAAAATGTCACGCGCTGACCGGCTCGGGGCCAGGCGTCCACTTGTCATTCTGTGATTGGTCAGGACCAAATTTGCACATTTGATGCAAGTTCTAGGACTGGGTAGGGTCAATTTACAAGTTCTAGGACCAGACCATCACATTGTGAGCAAGTTGTAGGACTCCCCGTGCTTTTAACTCATATGTATATGTTGTTGTAGGTAAAATGCATGCAAAACAAATAACAAGTTCACTGCCAAAATTGGAAACCTCGGGATATGCCAAATCTGGCATATTCCGCAAATGGTATAAAACAGAAAAAAAAACAGGAAAGGAGGGAAATTCACACAAAAATGATAAAATGGCATATGCTGTAAAAATAACATGTTCCAAAACTTGCTCAAATGATGAAATGGATGCCACCATTGGATTAGTTGGATTCTTCTAGCCCAAAATGATATATAATATGTATATGTTGATGTAGGTAAAATGTACACAAAACAAATAACAAGTTCATTGCCAAAATTGGAAACCTCGGTATACGCCAAACTGGCATATTCCGCAAATGGTATAAAACAGAAAAGAGAAAAAAAAATAGGAAAGGAGGGAGCTGGGATCGAACCCAGAACCTCCTGTTAGCGTGAGGGAGTGGGAGAACACTGGGAAAATATCTGGTGCACTGGAGCTTGTGGTGCTACCGGTGCACCGATCTCACATTGTGATTTTAAAATGTTCAAAATTCTGGAAAAAGTTAGCACACTCACACAACATCAATGTAGGTTGTCGTAAAATTTAAAGTCAAAATTTAAAACATTACATGAAAAACAAAAATGACAAATTCAACACTAAATAGTATATAACATAACTTGGGCTTTAGATTCGGCCCATTATCACACTGATGTCAAATTTGTCATTTTTGTATCTCAAAAAATATTTCAAATTTTTATAAGAAACTTTGTGACATCATACATTGATATTGTGTTAGCATGCTAGATTTTTTTTTAGATTTTTTAACTATTTCATGGCATCCGGTGCACGGGTAGCACCACAAGTGCGGGTGCACCGGATACATTCCCGGAGAACACTGGGCTACGCGCTCGTATTTGACATAAAGAAGACCAGACACCTTATCGACTAGCCCGAGGCCTGGGCTAGTATCTTCTACGCATGCAGAGAAGAAAACAACGACGATGCCAGGGAGCGAGGCGGCCGTGTCCGGCGAGGTGGTGTGCTAGCAGGGGTGCAGCGCGTGCATGTGGAGCTGCTGCGAGAGTGCGTGTGTGGGGTTTCAACTCGAGCACAAGCTCATGGCGAGCTTGGCTTGGTTCCGATGGTGCAGAGGCCTAGCGAGCGACCTCTAAAGCTGGCGAGGCGACGCGATGCGAGCGGGCTACGAGCGTGCACACGGGCAAGTGCGGCAAGGAGAACGCAGCTATGTGGGAACCGGAGCGCGGGGACACACATACGCACTGCAGCAAGTACACACAATAAAACTACACACTACGCCGGAGCACCGGGAGAACAGCAAAGACACGGATCACGCGAGTCACACGGGGTCCTACATGACATGTGAAGAAAGTGAGAGGTAGGTGCATTACCCAGATCACCCTAGGACACGATGAGGTCGATGGAGACGCGCTGTAGGCGACGGGAGGGAGCTCTGAACCTGGCAGAGCTTTGGGTCCGATAAGTAGATGCAGCAGAGGAAGAAGACGGGGTCGGGGAGGTCGATCCAGGGGCCGTGGCGTCGCGTGTGTCATGGTAGGAGACATAGAGGTACTCGGAGAACCCTCCCACGGCGGCAGGAGAGGTCGGACGCGGTCGGAGAGGCTACCCCGAGCTTGAGCTCGAGCTCGGCCGGGGCATGGTGACAGGGCGACTGCGAGCATGTGTGCCCCTTACCTGATCAGGCGGCGGGAAAGGTAGAAGGTGGAATGGCGAGGCTAGGGTTAGGGTAGCGTGGATGACATGCTTTATAGGGCTAGGGAGGCTCCTCCGGCCGTCAAATCGCACCGGGCATCGATGTGGCTTGCTCGGATGTGTGCCGTACATGAGGTTGAAGGTGCCCCTATACGTGGCATGGTTGGGTTGCGCTGCAAGGCTGCTGCTGGGTCGGCTCGGGGAAGGAGGCCCAAGTGGTGATGTGGTGGTTGGGGCCTGCACTGCTACTGGGTTTCTACTGCTGCTGCTTCTGCCCTTTTCCATTTCTTCAAATAGAAACAACAAGAACAAAATGCACAGTGGTAAAGGAGATGAGTGAGGGAGAAATAAATATACTAGTAGACTCCTGGAATTATACACCATTTGATAAAATTACTTCGGGCATTTTTAGAGGTAGAAAAATAATAGAAGTTTGAAGTCATTTTTGAACCCAACCAAAATAACTCCAAAAAGGATGAAAATTGAAAGAGAGGGTGTAGGCATGGTCTAATATTTGTAGGGAAAATATGAACATTAATGGAGAAGGGAAAAATGTGGCACTTGCAAAAGAAAGGAAGTAGAAGGAAAGGAGAAGGTGATGATGCATGGGTCACACATGGAGCAAGCAATAAAAAGATGAATAACACAATGCACATGATGAGAAGATGAAATGCATAATGACAAAAGCAAAATGCAATATGGAAAGTGGTGAGCATGGCAATGCAATAAAGTAAAAACAACACATAAAAACAAGATGAGGCTAGAATGATGTGTATGATCGAAAGTATGTCTAGAGGGGGGTGATTAGACTACTTGACCAAATAAAAATCTAGCCTTTTCCCAATTTTAAGTCTTGGCAGATTTTAGCAACTTAGGACAAGTCAAGCAATCAACCTACACATGCAAGTCTAAGAGTATAGCAGTGGAATGTAAAACATTTGCATATGAAGGTAAAGGGAGGAGTTTGGAGGGAGCAAACGCAATGTAGACATGGAGATTTTTGGCGTGGTTCCGATAGGTGGTGCTATCGTACATCCACGTTGATGGAAATTTCAACCCACGAAGGGTAACGGCTGTGCGGGTCCATGGAGGGATCCACCCACAAAGGGTCCATGAAGAAGCAACCTTGTCTATCCCACCATGGCCATCGCCCATGAAGGACTTGCCTCACTAGGGTAGATCTTTACTAAGTAGGCGATCTCCTTGCCCGTACAAACTCCTTGGTTCAACTCCACAATCTTGACGGAGGCTCCCAAGTGACACCTAACCAATCTAGGAGACACCACTCTCCAAAAGGTAATAGATGGTGTGTTGATGATGAACTCCTTGCTCTTGTGCTTCAAATGATATACTCCCCAACACTCAACTCTCTCACAGATTTGGATTTGATGGAAAGATGATTTGAGTGGAAAACAACTTGGGGAAGGCTGGAGATCAAGATTCATATGGTTGGAATGGAATATCTTGGTCTCAACACATGAGTAGGTGGTTCTCTCTCAGAAAATGTATGCTGGAAGTGTAGGCACATTCTGATAGCTCTCTCCACTAATGAAGAGTGGGTGGAGGGGTATGTATAGCCTCCTCACAAAATCTAACCGTTACACACAGTTTACCAAACTCGGTGGGACCGAATCAGAAAACTCGGTCAGATCGATTCAATTCAAAATGTGAAAGTTAGGCTTTTCGGTGGGACCGACATGTCAACTCGGTGGGACCGATTCCATTAGGGTTAAGGCATAACGTAATCTCAGCGAGACCGATTACACAAAGTCGGTAGGACCGACTTTGGTAATAAGCTAACCAGAGAGTTGGTCAGGCAAACTCGGTGGGACCAATCGCTCATCTCGGTTGGACCAAAACATTACGAAGGGAAACAGAGAGTTTGCAATCCCATCTTGGTGAGACCAAGATCCCTATCAGTGAGACCGAAATGACTATGGTTTTTGGCAGTGGCTATGTTAAGTGAACTCGGTGGCGTCGGATAGAACATTTCGGTGGTGCCAAGTTTGACTTTTGGTTTGGGACATATGTGTATATGAGAAAGTGGTTGAGGGTTTTTGGAGCATATCACTAAGCATTTTGAGCAAGTAAGCCATTAAGCAACACCTCATCCCCTTTTAATAGTCTTGGCTTTTCCTATGGACTCAATGTGATCTTGGATCACTAAAATGAAAATGCAGAGTCTTGAGCTTGAGCCAATGTGTGTCCTTCACATTTTGAGGGGGTCCACATTCCTAATCCATGCCATGCCAATCATTGAACTTTCTGAAATGATCATCTTGAAATACTATTAGTTCAATGAGCTATATGTTGTTAGTAATTACCAAAACCACCCAGGGATAGTTGCACTTTCAATCTCCCCCTTTTTGGTAATTGATGACAACATATAGATCAAAGCTTCGACAATGATAATAAGATTTAAATACATCGTCGCTTTGAGAAGTATGTGATAAGCAAGAGCTCCCCCTAAATTTGTGCATTATTTAAAATTTGCTTTTGAATGCGAATGCACAATCAATTACGATCATGGGTTACTCTTCCATGTCACATACATCTTGGTGGAGCGCTCAAAATAATAGGAATTAAAACATGCACTCATCGCCAAGCAAAGTGAATGATCATATAGGGATATGAAAGATAATATCATCCAAGCAAACATTAAAATATGATATGATCAAATACATGATCATATAAGTATCTCACACACAGACATAAAAAGTATCAACTGAGCACACACAAAAATTCAACCAAATAGCAAGAGAGACAAAGAAGCAAAACACACTCTCTCTCGAAGCCTATGATCTATACATTTCTCCCCCTTTGACAACAAGTTACCAAAAAGTTTGAAAATGCATAGTGCTATGCGTCTCTTAGGCTTGGTCTTTGGGAGGTGGTGTAGAGAGAACTCCAAAGACGAAGGCATCAGTAGATGTTGTTGGAGTTGGTGGAGTAGTTGCTGGAGGTGGCACTGAAGCTGTGGTTGCTGGTGCAGATGAAGTAGCTTTTGTACCTAGCACTGGCACTGCAGCTGACCTCTGACCTCTTGGCACTCGCTGAAAAGCATCCGTACTTGCCTTCCCTTTCTTCTCCTCTACTTCCTCCTGGAGATGCTCGACTGCTGTCTGTATGTCACTCATTTTCAGATCAAGATCATACAACTTGGTCTCAACGATCCTCTCCAAGCTCTCCTGATTCTGAGTCAGGGTGGCCAAGCCCTTCTTAATCCTCAAAGTTGCCTGAATCAGATAAGCTAGCTGATCTTGTTTTCTCTTTAAGAACACCAGAGATGCCTCCTCAACACTTAGCATCCTTGCAGCCTTTTATGCCTTTTCCTTTGCTCTCTTCTCTTGTGCTTGCACTGATGAAAGGATCGAGATGGACCTAGAGGGGGGGGGTGAATAGGTACAATTACAAATTTTAATTATTACTTAGCAATTTTAGGCAATAATGCGGAATATGAAGATGAGCCTAACAATTGCAAGTGTAGTACCAAGTCCTAAGCAGGATAAACAAGTATCACAAGTATGTAAGTAAGCAAGCACAATATGATACAAGTAAGTGCAAAGAGACAAGTAACCACAAGTAGAGAGTTAGGTTTAGGAATAACCGCAACTCCGGGAGACAAGGATGTATGCCGATGTTCACTTCCTTGGAGGGAAGCTACATCACCGTTAGAGAGGTGGATGTTACCACGAAGGCACACCAACGCCACGAAGGCTCACCCTATTCTCCCTTTGAGACAACACCACGAAGGCATTTCTCAACCACTAGTGGTAGACCTTGGGGTGGTCTCCAAACCCTCACAAACTTTTCGGGGGTAATCACAAGGGTCGATTCTTCTCTGTAAGGCTCCTACCGCCTAGGAGTCTCCAACCTCCAAGAGTAACAAGAACGATGGGGAAAAGCTCAAGACTTGCTCAAATCACGAATTCCTTTGGTGCAAAGAAGGGGAAGGAGTGGATCTATCACTTGATTGAAGAAATTCTCTCAAATGTTCCCAAATCACTTAGGGATCTAGGATTTGGTGTAGAGGATTGAGAGAGAGAGAGTGTGTGCCAGCCTGGTTTTTGCCCTCTCTTATTTGCTTGGTTTTCATTTCAATTTTTTTGAAACTTGGAGTTCTTGAATCTTTTCATATGGACTTAAACACTTGGGCATCCTTGGCTTTCACCCAAGTGCTCCACTTCTCTCCTAAACCATCATTTCCCTTCTGATCCATCCCAAAATAATCTTTGGAATATTTTTCTTAAATGAAAAATATTCATTTTCTCTCAGAAACCCAAAGCTAGATCAGTTTGCTTCAAAGAAACCCTAATTTTTATGGCTCAGAAAAATCTGAGATAATTCACAAATATTCTGTGAACCCTAGGGCACCTCCCAGAGCAAAAATATTTCATCACTTTTTGGAATATTTCCGCTACAGAAAACATTTTCTGTTCTGGACAGAAATGGTGGTTTCTACAGCAACTACCATTTTACTTGCTCCATTTGACCTGAACTTTCCTGTGCATCTTTACCTTAGTAACTCATGACTAGCCTCCAAAGCACAACTTCAAACTCCCAGCCGTTTGACCACAATAACTGTTCAAAGTTACTGATCAGAAACTTACCTGGCTTGTAAAAACCTATCTACTTCACCTGGATCCAAACCAAAACGTGGTAACACTCAAAACTACCAGGAACAACATGCCAGACATGAAGTTTATGCTTAGATCGGCCTGATGTCATAGTTCACGCGGTGACCACGTTCGTCCAGGGGCGTTGGCATGCGTGAGCGCTCTGTTCGCGCGTGCTCGCTTTCCTCGCCTGCCCGAGCGTGCCAAACCGCGCCACCATCTTCGTCTCTAAGCCCTTAACCTCCCTCTGGCGCTCACCGACACCGGAGCTCGCCGCAGCGAGCACGGGCAAGGTCCGGCCAGCCCAACAGTGCAGAGCGAACTGTGCTCGTCGCCATCCTCTTGATCCTGTGCTCGTCTCCGCCCGCCCACAGTTGCCGCGTGACCAGTGTCGCCTTCTCCCCCTCTCACTGACGCCGCTCGTCGCCGGGCGCCGTGGACAGGTGTCCATCGGCGGAGCCCGAAACCCCCTCGCCGCTCGCCTATAAATAGGGCCACCCCAGCCTCCCCGAGCACCATCCAGCACTCCCACACACTCCACGATTGCGTAGGAAGTCGTAGCCCGGCTGGGCAGGCCTCGGGCCGCCGTCCCCGAGCTCGAGCTCGCTAGCGATCCCCTCTGGTCGTCGCGGAAGCTCTAGCCTCTCCCAGGCCAGGGCAACCCCTCCAGGGCTACCGCCTCTCTCCGGTGAGGCCGTCTCGCCCGCTTGGAGCCCCTGGAGTGGCCTCCGTTCGCCATCTTCCTCAACTCTGGGAACCACCGTGTTCTGCCTCCGCTTGCGAGCTTGTTTCCGACGCCGTCTGACCACCCCTAGCCACGCTACGGGTACGGGCAGGTGCGCCATCGTCCCCTCTCTAAATCCCCCCCTCTCGCTTTGGCCAAGAAGCCCTCGTCGCCGGCGAGAGCTCCGGCGAAGCCGCGGCCTTCTCTGTTTCTTTCTCCCCCTTCCCCCACCTGACTAGCAGGGCCCGCTAGTCAGCCACTCTGTACGCGCGCGAAGTGGTACGAGTGGTGGCGCCCTGAGGTTTTACGCCTTCGACGTCACCCCCCCTCAGCTGTTTATTTAAATTCAAAATCATTTATATTCCAGAGAGCTTCAAACAATTATAACTTTTGAACCATAAGTCCAAATGAATTGATTCTTTTTGCATTGTGTTCTTTGAAAAGAAATCTAGCAGCTCACCAACGATGAGATTTTTCTCAGCTGTTTAGAATTTCTGGTGATTTTCAGAAGTGTTCTTGATATTTGCTTTTTGTGTTTAAATTTATTTTCAGAAGGTGAGGCTTGTCTTGAGGATCACCAGAAGGCTTGTGAACCTCACCTGCACTAAGGCAAGCCACAACAACATTTTCATGGTGACATTTCAATATTTGTGATTTTCTTACTTGAATAAAATGATTAATCCATGCATTTAAATAACTATTGTGTTATTTGTATTCTGTTAAATATTTGTTAGTTATTATGCTTGATTTATAGAATGATTGAAACTAGTTTATGGGTAGAGCAAGTTAAGATTTAGTGGTGGTGATATTAGAAATGATTTTGTTATGCATGTTAATAATTATTTAAAATTTTGTTCTTGCATGTATAAAAAGAGAAAAATTTGCTAGAAAATATTCTGTTAAATACTTGTTTGGTCATTTTTCTAGTCTTACAGAATGTTTGAACCTCACTTAGTTGATAAAGAAATTAAGAGTTGTTGATAAGGAAATCTTCTGTTAACCATATGAAAAATTTATCGGAATTAAGTTCTTGTGTGAGGAATTAATAAAACTTGTTGCAAAATATTTTGGTTAAGATGTGAGTCATTTTGAGCAGCAAAGTAATATGAATTGTTGATGTTTATGCTTGGTGTGTATATGGATGACATCGATCATTTTTATTTATGTGATGCATGTGTAGTTTTGCATTTGATGGCATGCTATGACACCGGCTGTCGGTGTCAAAACCGGCGAATCTCGGGTAGGGGGTCCCGAACTATGCGTCTAAGGCGGATGGTAATAGGAGGCATGGGATACGATGTTTTACCCAGGTTCGGGCCCTCTTGATGGAGGTAAAACCCTACGTCCTGCTTGATTATTCTTGATAATATGAGTAGTACAAGAGTAGATCTACCACGAGATCAGAGAGGCTAAACCCTAGAAGCTAGCCTATGGTATGATTGTGTGTTGTCCTACGGACTAAAACCCTCCGGTTTATAAAGACACCGGAAGAGTCTAGGGTTACACAAGGTCGGTTACAAAGGAGGAGGTATGCATATCCGTATTGCCTAGCTTGCCTTCCATGCCAAGTAGAGTCCCATCCGGACACGGGACGAAGTCTTCAATCTCGTATCTTCATAGTCCAACAGTCTGGCCAAAGGATATAGTCCGGCTGTCCGGAGACCCCCTAATCCAGGACTCCCTCAGTAGCCCCTGAACCAGGCTTCAATGACGATGAGTCCGGCGCACAGTGTTGTCTTCGGCATTGCAAGGCGGGTTCCTCCTCCGAATACACCACAAAAGAGTTTGAATACAAGATAGTTTCCAACCCTGCAAAATAAGTTCCACATACCACCGTAGAGAGAATAATATTTCCACAAATCTAATCTGCTGACATGTTTTGGCAGCATGACATCATGCCATGGCCCGGTAATTATTCGAACCGTTTTTCTTTAACCAGCCCCGCACATAACGCGAGGCGGTTTCTTGACACATCTTGTCAAAGCAGAGACCGTGTTCCCCTTATTACGGGATTCTCATCAATACGGACGTGGGTCACCCAACCGCGCCATCAATTACGGCGCTTTGGGGATAAGCGAGTTTTGCCAGGCTAGTGGGGGCGCATAGTTTAGTCCGCCCTTATAAAGGGATAAGATCTCACCTTTTTCTACCCACGCCTTCTTCCTCCTTGCTCATCCATTCTCGCGCACTCGAGCTCCAGCGCCCAAGTCCGCATCCTTCTCCTCAACTCTCTCCAAACATGTCCGGAGCGGGAGGCAAGTGGATGGCCTCCTCCATCACAGAGGGACACATCAAGAAGCTACATGGACCCGGATACTTAGCCGCGGATATCGCGCACCGGCTGCCAGCTGCGGGGCAGATCGTCCCTACCCCGGGACCTCATGAAAGGGTGGTTTTCCTCCCCCATTTCGTCCGCGGATTTGGGTTTCCCCTCCATCCATTTGTCCGCGGCCTCATGTTCTATTACGGGCTGGACTTTCATGATCTGGCCCCGAATTTCATCCTCAACATCTCGGCGTTCATCGTCGTGTGCGAGGCTTTCCTCCGCATCCGACCCCACTTCGGCCTATGGCTGAAGACCTTCAACATCAAGCTGAAGGTAGTAGGCGGCCAATAAGCAGAATGCGGCGGAGCCATGGTGGGCAAAATGCCCAACGTTACATGGCTCGAGGGCTCCTTCATGGAGACCGTAAAGGGGTGGCAATCGGGGTGGTTCTACATCACCGAACCGCGCGACACCAACTGGGTGGCGGCCCCCGAGTTTCGATTCGGAATCCCCACGCGGCTCACTTCCTGGAAGGAGAAGGGCCTGTCCTGGGGTTCATCGGTGGAGCTGGACGGACTCCAGAAGTGTACCCGGAACATGATAAGCAAGAAACTTAAGCTTTTCAACATAGTCCAGGTCATGCTCTTCCGCCGGATCCTCCCGTGTCAACAACGGGATTTCAACTGATGGGAGTTCGACCCAGCCCAGCACCAGACTCTACACGAGCTCTTCGACACGACGCATAAGGACGTCTGGAGGGTGCTGTTCAAGGGCGCCGAGGTCCCTCCTTCCCTTACCGAGGACCACGGGCTAAGCGCGGAGCGCCCTGCGAATTCGGTAAGTTCTGTACATCTGGTAGGATATTTATTTCCCATAGCTTAACCATGTGCGGGGTCTGAGCTCCCATGCCTTTGACAGGACTGGGTGGAGACATCGGAGCAGATTAACTGTCCGGCCCCTCTGCCCGAAGACCCTGCGGACGCTCTCCTGACAGAGATGCGGACTCCGGCTCCTTATGAGGTGCCGGAGAAGACCAAGAAGAAGGCCAAGGGAACCCGAAAGAGTTCCCGGCGCCAGGTGATATCGGACTCATCGTCCGATAACACCGAGACACACTCCTCCCATGAAAACAAGGAGAAGGAAGATGAAGATTCTCCCCCTCCATCTAGGGGAGACAAGAAAAGGAAGGCCGCCCCAACCGGGGAGGCCGAAGGGTCCAAGAAGGGAAGGACTCTCCTTCCGAACTGCTCCACCACCGCCGCCGACGGTGAAGACGAGTGGCTGCTCAGGGCCAAGCCCCTGGCGAAGTCATAAGTATTCGGATACCAGAGTAACTCATAGCATACTTTTGTTGCACTGCTTCTCCTAACGTCGAATATGATTATACAGTCCGCCCCAAGCCCGTATCGACGTAACATCGTCGGACGGTTCCTTGGACTCGTTGGACATGGATAGTGACACACTTCCAACCGCCACCTCTCCTTGCCCTACGGACAATGCTGAGGTACTATCTCAAGGGGCACCGAGCCGGGGGAGACAGTCCCGAAGGTGCCTCAAGGCGACCTTACGGACTCCAGGAGCAAAGGGAGCCAGGCTCCCAGGGGCTCCAAGTTTGGCCCGTAGCCGGACACCGCGCCGGAACCTCCAGTGGTTCTGGACTCGGGCAGGCGGCCCCCTTCCAAGAGGGCCAAGCCGTTCGTGCCGGTGACCTCTGTCCATCCAGAGGCCTCGGATGAACTGCTGGGAGCGCTTCACGGCGCTTCCATCGACGAAGATCACCGAACTATTATGAGTGCGGTGGTCAAGAAGGTTCAGTCCGCCAAGAGCGGACTGACTGAAGCCTGTACCAGCCTTCTAACAGGCTTTCAGGTATGTATTTAAAATATAGGAAAAATATTGCCGCATAGACAGTAGCCCCTGATGCTCTGTTTGGTGTTCACAAAGAAAAGCTGAATAGAGGATCAAAAAATATCTGCAGGAGTCTAATATAAGTATGTCTGTATGCGTATGCAGGCTTCACTACGGACCTCTACCGCACTGACTGCGGAGGTCGCCGCACTAAAGCAGAACCTCGAGCGGTCCGAGAAAGAGCTCGGCCTTGCCAAGAGGCAACTCGAGGAGAACAAAGGTAAGTAATGCCTTGTCCATATAAAAAAGAAAATGTGGTTGCGAACTGACAGGATCATCATGACTGTGCCAGGGGCCACGACCGAAGTGGCGACCCTGAAGCAAGCGTTGTCCGAGGCCGAAAACAAAGCGGCCAAGGAGCGCACCGAGCGGGAGAAACAAGAGGCACGTGTGGGCATGGTGCAGCAAGAGCTCCAGGCTCTCGTCAAGAAACACGAGACTTTGGAGCTTGACTCGAAGACGCGAGAGTCCGAGCTTGCCACGGCCCTCGAGAGCACCAAGCATGCCAAGGCCGAAGCCCAAAAGGCCCTCCAGGAAATTGAGGCGATGAGGAAGATAGCAGCGGGTAAGGCATTCAATATGCAAAGCAAGAATGTGAAAGTAAATTACTTGTTACTTACCCGAGTCCGGAGCTCTCTAGGAGCATTCGCAGATTTGCCCCGCAGCGTGTCGGATGCCGCGAAGCATTACCAGGCCGAGGAGGGAAGCTCGACGGAGAAGTTGTTCTGGTCTCAGTATACTAGGACCGAACACCCGATGCCTATGAGCGACCAGCTGAAGCAACTGGCTGAGTTGCACAAGGCGGCCGAACAGGCCATGATGGGCTTTAGAGTCTGGATGTGGCCTGGCGACTCCCTTCCCAACAGCTACTTCGGCCTCGTGAGGCAGCTTGTGGATGCCTGCCCATGACTGGAAGTCATCAAGCGGTCCGTCTATATAGAAGGTGCCCCCCGGGCTTTTGCCCGTGCAAAGGTGCACTGGGCCAAGATGGACGCCGAGAAGCTGGTGAAGGAGGGGCCGCCGCAGGGCAAGGAGCATCGCCACCCGGAAATGTATTATGAGGGTGTCCTGAAGGGTGCCCGTCTCGTGGCGGACGAGTGTGCGAAGAATGTAATTTTTGAATAACTTGCTCGTGTGATCCTGTATTATGAAAACTTGTTCATATGCGCTATGCAACGCTTGTTTGAATTTAAAATATTACCTTCTGTGCAGCTGTTTATTAAATCTGAGAGATGGCTAGTCGTCGGCTTCTGCCCCCATGCCATGAGTGTTGGGGTGTTCGGGATGAATCTAAGCACTCTTGTTCCTATTGTTGGGTCCTTCGAGGGAGGTGCTCAGCGCAACGAACAAGGCAATCGAACTATAATGCTTTATCACTCTCACTTAGCCATAGAAGTCTACAATTTTAAATTTTGGCGAAGCCCCTAGTATTTGGAAGGCCGAATTCGGGGCGCTATACACGCCTTAAGCCGGACAAAGCCGACTCCTCGCTCTAAGCGGCATAAGTCTTTAGGGACTCGAGACCTCTCGAACAGCGACTAGCTCTCGCCTTATCATGACAGTCAGTTTTAGCTTTATCTACTGAGGTGCTTGGCCCAGCTGAACCGGGGCACAATCGCAGTAGTTCTCCCAGTGCTACCTTAGCTGATATAGCGGAACGTAAGGTACCAAAACATGGGAGCCGGGCAAACCCAACTATTGACCCAAGATATGATTCGGAGCTGATGCATATAATGCTATAAGTTCGGGGTGCCGCACTGTCGAAAGTGTTCGGACTTCTCACGCCGTATGCTCTTTCTGCGAGGGTCGCAGTGTGCTCCTCCTTGCGGAGAGAGCGCTCTGTGTTTCCATTGACTGTGATGACCGTGTTGAATCTCGCAAATGTGGTTCGCCCGAGCAGTGCATGATAGCCGCTACAGAACAGGACTATATCGAAGATTAACTCCTCGCTTCGGAAGTTATCCGGGGATCCGAAGACCACTTTGAGTGTGACTGAGCCTGTGCAATGGGCCTCTACACCTGGTATGACGCCTTTAAATGTCGTTTTGTGGGTTTGATCCTTGAGGGGTGTATACCCATTTTGCGCACTATGTCCTGATAAAGCAGGTTCAGGCTGCTGCCGCCGTCCATAAGGACTCGAGTGAGGTGAAATCCGTCGATGATTGGGTCTAGGACCAGTGCGGCGAATCCGCCATGACGGATACTAGTGGGGTGGTCCCTGCGATCGAAGATGATCGGACGGAGGACCATGGGTTGAACTTTGGGGCGACTGGCTCCAACGCATATACGTCCCTTAGCGCACGCTTCCGCTCCCTCTTGGGGATGTGGGTTGCGTATATCATGTTCACTGTCCGCACTTGTGGGGGGAACCTCTTCTGTCCTCCGGTGTTCGGCGGCCGGGGGTCCTCCTCATCATCGCTATGCAACCCCTTATCATTGTTTTCGGCATTTAACTTGCCGGCCTGCTTGAACACCCAACAATCCATGTTGGTGTGGTTGGCTAGCTTGTCAGGGGTGCCATGTATTTGACACGAGCGATCGAGTATACGGTCCAAACTGGACGGGCCCGGAGTGCTTCTTTTGAATGGCTTTTTCGCTGACCGAGGTTAGAGCCTCTGAATTCGGCATTGACTGCCGTATCCTCGATATTGTCGCTATTGACGCGGCGCTTATGTTTGTTGCGACGTGACCTGCCATTGCTATCCTTGGTATCTGAAGTACCGCGGTTCTTTGATATGTTATTGCTATGAGCCAGCCAGCTGTCTTCTCCTGCGCAAAAGCGGGTCATGAGTGTTGTGAGGGCTGCCATGGATTTCGGCTTTTCCGGGCCAAGGTGCCGGGTGAGCCACTCGTCGCGGATGTTGTGCTTAAAAGCTGCTAGGTCCTCTGCATCCGTACAATCAACGATTTGATTTTTCTTTGTCAGAAATCGTGTCTAGAATTGCCTAGCCGATTCCTCTGGCTGCTGAATTATGTGGCTCAAGTCATCGGCATCTGGTGGTCACACATAAGTGCCCTGGAAGTTGTCGAGGAATGCGGCTTCCAGATCTTCCCAACAGCCAATGGATTCTGCCGGCAGGCTGTTGAGCGAATGCCGAGCTGGTCCTTTGAGTTTGAGTGGGAGGTATTTGATGGCGTGTAGATCGTCACCGTGGGCCATGTGGATGTGCAGGAGGAAGTCCTTGATCCATACCACAGGATCTGTTGTGCCGTCGTATGATTCTATATTTATGGGTTTGAAACCCTCTGGGATTTGGTGATCCATTACTTCGTCTATGAAGCATAGGGGGTGTGCGGCGCCTCTATACTGGGCTATGTCGCGACGCAGCTCAAATGAGTCTTGTCCACTGTATTTGGCCCGGCCGGATTTACTTTTACTGTATCCGCTGTGACGGTTATCGTCCCGCGTGGTGGCGCGCTCTTGTGATCCGTAGATCGATCTTGCTGTTTTGCTTTGTCCTCCAATACGTCTCGCAGGTCTAGCATGTTTCCCCGTGCCTTGACATTTTTATTTGAGTGGCGTTGGGGTGCGGGCTGAGCTTTTGGCTGAAATGCCTCTCTGTCGCAGCCACGAGGTGGCCGATCAGCCGCATCATATGCTGGAGATGTAGGTTTTAATGCTTCCTCCTCCAGTCGGGGTAGCAACCTGCGCTTTGGGGTAACTCTTGGAGGGGCGTTCGAGTTCATATTCCTCGGCCGCAAGGACATCAGTCCATCTGTCAGCTAGCAAATCTTGATCAGCTTGAAGCTGCTGCTGCTTTTTCTTAAGGCTATTTGCCGTGGCTATAAGCCGGCGCTTGAAGCGCTCTTGCTCGACGGGATCCTCAAGCATGAAAAATTCGTCATCGTCGAGGCTTGCCTCGTCTTCAGAGGGAGGCATGTAATTATCATCCTCCGCCTCTCCATCTGCCGCTCTCTCGGGCGGGCTGGCTTCTCCATCCTCCTTCTTTAAATCTTGCTGGAGGGGATTGTTGTCGTCTTTGGCACTGTCCGGAGTGCTATTATCTCCTGTGCCGGTGTCACCGCTTTTGCTTTGGAGAAACTTAGAGCGGCGCCGCTGACGTCGGCGCTTGGGTTGTTTCTTGGAGGGGTCATCCTCCGCTGTCTTGTCGCCATTGCCTTCTTTGGGTGTGTCCACCATGTATATATCATATGATGAGGTGGCTGTCCAGTGCCCTGTGGGCAGTGGTTCCTCTTCGTCTCCCGCATCATCGTCCATACCGTCGATGTCTTCGGAGTCGAAGTCGAGCATGTCGGTCAAATTGTCGACAGTGGCTACTAAGTGGGTGGTGGGTGGGCGGCGAATTTCTTCGTCATCCGCATCCCAATCCTGCCGAACATAGTTCGGCCAGGACTCTCCTGACAGGGAGAGAGACCTTAATGAGTTCAGTATGTCGCCGAAGGGCGAGTGCTGAAAGATATCCGCGGAGGTGAACTCCATGATCGGCGCCCAGTCGAATTCGATAGGCACGGGCACATGCGGTTCGGAGTCCGTGGCCGGGGAAGAATCCGACAGTTTGTCACGGCTCCCGTGAAGGGTAAGGTCGATATTCGGCTCGATCGCTGTTGAGAATATGGCCTCCGTGGCGGGGTCTATCCACCCGTCCATGGATGGCGCAATTGGCTCCGAATTGAGGGTCGGAGCGGTTGACGGTGTGGTCTCCTGAACACTATCCGATGGTAGAGCTAAATTATGCTCATCGTGACCGTGTGGCGCACTCGGCAGGGGCTCGAATCCGTCGAAGATCAAGTCTCCGCAGATGTCGGCCGTGTAGTTTAAGCTTCCAAACCTGACCTGGTTGCCAGGGGCATAACTTTCGATCTGCTCCATATGGCCAAGCGAGTTGGCCCGCAGTGTGAAGCCGCCGAATACAAAGATCTGCCCGGGGAGAAAAGTCTCACCCTGGACTGCATCGCTATCGATGATTAAAGGAGCGATCAAGCCTAACGGTGACGACACAGAGGAACTCTCAATGAAAGCACCAATGTCGGTGTCAAAAGCGGCGGATCTCGGGTAGGGTGTCCCGAACTGTGCGTCTAAGGCGGATAGTAATAGGAGGCAGGGGACATGATGTTTTACCCAGGTTCGGGCCCTTTTGATGGAGGTAAAACCCTATGTCCTGCTTGATTATTCTTGATAATATGAGTAGTACAAGAGTAGATCTACCATGAGATCAGAGAGGCTAAAGCCTAGAAGCTAGCCTATGGTATGATTGTGTGTTGTCCTATGGACTAAAACCCTCCGGTTTATATAGACACCGGAGGAGGCTAGGGTTACACAAGGTCGGTTACAAAGGAGGAGGTATGCATATCAGTATTGCCTAGCTTGCCTTCCACGCCAAGTAGAGTCCCATCCGGACACGGGACGAAGTCTTCAATCTCGTATCTTCATAGTCCAACAGTCCGGCTGTCCGGAGACCCCCTAATCCAGGACTCCCTCACCGGTCATTTTCATTTTAAAGTTGGACCTGAATATAACTCAACTTGAATATATCGTTGACTGAGTCATGGTGCCGCTGAATCGAGTTTCTTTCCCAGTGCAACCACATTTACCTTTTTGGGAAGGCCTTGATTCGGTCCATTGACATGGCCTCTGGTCGGTGCCTCCAACCTAGGAAGGTTATGTCATGCTTGCCCTGGCCCGGTAAGCAGGCATAATCTTGTGTGCTCGTTGTTGAGATTATGGTACCGAGTCCCCGAGTGGGATTGTTTTGGCCACGACGGTGGTTGGGGTGTCTTTGGTAGACACGGGGCCACCCAGGACCAGCCCGTTGGGGATTGGGTCGGAGTGGCCGGGAGAGTGCTGTGGCAATGGAAGGGTTTTGTCGGAATGCCGTTGGTCCACCCGAATGGGAGTGCGAGGCCATGGGTTCCGTGGTGTGGGTACAGTGTGCTACCGCTGCAGAGTGTATAATCTATCGATAGTCGAGTCCACGGTCACGGACACGTCATAGTAGGTCCCACCATGAGTCAATGTTTAATAAAAATTGCACACTAAGCTATGAAATTTGCACTATTTATGGATGGCAGAAAGGCCATCGAGGCATTTGGGGCCAGCCATTGGTCGTGGTTGTGATCGCCGTAAGAATCACGAGTTATTCTTGTTAAAGACCACGTTGGTGGTTTGTTTGTGATCCGAGGATGATCACGGTTGGTAAGTTTTCCCGAGGGACGTTCGAGCATGATCACAGCATGTTTGACATATAGTGTTGCATTATTAATAATTGGTTAAATATCATGATATTGTTTGCCGTTATGATTATGCCTGTTGTGAGCTTGCAAGTACATTCAATGTACTGACCTGGCACGTCATGCCAGATTTCAGGAAAGTACCGTTGGAGAGAAGCATTGTTCGACTCTAGATCGTGTCCGCATCGGTGTCCCTGTGAGATGGAGCTTCCGCCATGACGTTATTCCGCTGCCACGCAGTTGTTCGGATCGAGGCCCCTTTATGTTCACTAAATAATGTACATATTGTTCAGCCGCACCAAGTGTGCCGCTTGGCCTCGACAGCTGTTGTAATGTAAACTATGTTCCACTAGCATCAATAAAGCGGTTGTTTTCTGTACCAAGATGTTGTGCGTTGCCAGAAGACATGGTCTCTGGGCTGGCAATGCATGGTAAACCGGTCGCTCTGAGCCGGGGTGCCACAACGCTTGGTATCAGAGCCGCGCTGACTGTAGGCCACGCTAGACTGCGACGTGCTAACTAGACGTTAGATCCTAGTTTAAGTTGAGTGCCGGTAGGAAATTGTGATGGTTGTTGCATTGCATGCATTCGCTTTATACATTTTTATGCTAACCTGCTAATGGTTGTGGGTGTAGATGGCTCCGGTGCCGTATCCATGCCAGTTGCAGCTGATGCCGTACACGTCACCGCACCTCCTTCGCAACGTGTGGCGTCGGTTGTACCCTCTCGGAGACGACCCAGTCTATCGTGTGTACCGGGAGCATCTAGCTGATTCAGTGTATGAGTATCACGCAGTGGTCACTCTGCGCACTAGTTCCGATTCCAGCTCTTACACTCGCACTTCTCGGAGCGGTTACACCTCCACCGCTTCTCAGGCTGTCCAGTTTGCTGCTTTCGAGGTCTTTGTCGAGCTCCGCTACAATGAGGTCCGAATGTAGAACCACCCAGGTTTCTATTACTACCCATCTCTGCACAACAACGGTCGTGTCCGTTTCCCTCTCATTGATCCGAAGTCTGATAGTGTTGCTAGCCATCTTGCTCGTTATGTCACTGATAGCTATATCATGATCCACGAGCTGGCTCGAGAGCTGACTCGTGCCCATACTACTTTAGCCTCTACTTTAGTCACTTCTAGATCCGCCACTACTCCGTCTTCTCTGGGATTTACCCCTTATGTTCTAGTCAGCTCTAGCTCCCCTATTTCGCCGGTTACTCCCTCGAGTAGCACGGGCATCACAGCCGTGAACCCTCTCAGTACTCCTGCCAAGTGGGTCTCGCTTGTCGCTACTCCTGTAGCCCCGATGCTTCATCCTACCCCTGCCCCTGAGGGAGAGCCCTCGAGGCAGGACCGTCGTGTTACCTTTAACCCAGAGGTTCATGTTAACCACGTCAGTTCGGGATCCAAGACCGCTTCAGGGGAGGACGCTGCAGCACCAGCAGAGCAGTAGTATCTTTGAGTATTCGCAGTTGTCTGGATGATGTACGGATGTAGTCGTACGAGTCATGATGTTTTGTTGCATGTATGAGAGTAGTGAACCAGTCATGTTGTTTACCTTTCATGTATGAGTCTATGTATAATTATGTTGAGACTTTATTCGTCATATTTTCTTCGCTCTTCTGTTTTCTTCCGGGATTTGTCGCTGGCTTTTCCCCATTTTATTCTTGGGTGTTTCTCATCTCGATCGTGTTGTCTTGGGAAAAATCCACAATAGGATGACGCGAGGAGGCAGCGGTAGCAACGTTCGTGAGGGAACTCCTGTTCGTCGTTCCGCACGACAGGCAGGACATTCTCCCGAGCCGTACGTTCTACCACCACCTCCATCGCCTAATCCTCCCTCCACCGAGCAAGTTCTACGTATGTTTGAAGAGAAAAGGAACAATGATCTGATTGAAATATTGAGAAGTGTGCAAGCTATGGTTGGACAGAATGGAAATCAGAATGGTCATCACTCAAAGCTGTCAGATTTTCAGAGGACCAATCCACCCAGCTTCAGTCAGATTGTTGACCCATTGGATGCAGACGATTGGTTGCGCACAATGGAGAAAAAGCGTGAGATTTCTCGTACTGAAGGAAATGATAAAGTTCCCTTTGCAACTCATTATCTTGAGGGCGCAGCTGCCATATGGTGGGAAAATACAAAGGCCATGTGGCCGGTTGATGAGGAAATCACCTGGGAAAAGTTTAAGGATCGGTTCTGAAAATATCATATACCTACTGTAGTTATGAAGACTAAGCATCGTGAATTTCTTGCGCTCGTCCAAGGAAATTAGTCTGTGGCCGAATATCTGCAAAACTTCAATCATTTGGCCCATTACTCTCTTTATGACATAGCCACCGAAGAAAGGAGAATTGACAGATTTCTTGGAGGTCTAAATCCACAACTCCGGTGTACTCTCAGTATGCTCGATTTCACAGACTTCCAAACTCTGGCGAACAAGGCTTTCATTGCTAAACGGGAGCACAAGCTTATAGCAGATAATAGGCCGGTTAACAACGACAACAAGCATAAGTTTGAGCCAAAGAAGGATGGGCAACTAGTGCAAAAGGCTCGTACCTGGCAACAAACTCAGGTGGAATACAAGCCAAATTGGCAGCAAAATGTTAACAAGACCACCACTCAAGTCAAGAATATTGTGACCAATCCAACACATGAGGAGCGTCAGCGCAATAATTCTTGTTTCAATTGCGGGCAGCACGGACATTATGCCAAACAGTGCCCCAAGAACAACAAGATGAATGCCCTAAGCAGGCCACAATTCAACTTTATGGAGTCGTGGCCAACCCAGCAAAACTTCACTAGGCACGTGCATCATATCTTCGCCGATGAAGCCCAATAGAAGCCAAAAGTCGTCATTGGTATGTTTTCTGTTAATGACATACCTGCCGTGATTTTATTTGACTCTGGGGCTTCCCATTCTTTTATTTCTCGGAGTTTTGCTGCCCAAAACAATTTTCCTTGCACAATTTTGGGCAAAAATATGCTGGTACAAACCCCAGGATCTATAATCAAGAGCAATCTGGTCTGCCGTGATCTGGAGATCAATATCAACGGGGTCTAGTTTCCAACATCTCTGATAATCATTGAGTCTGAAAAGTTGGATATTATATTGGGTATGAATTGGTTGACCCGATATGAAGTTTGCATAAACTGCGCAACCCGAGAAGTCACTTTGACCAGTCTGAATGGGCAGCTTACCAAGTTCTACGCTCGCAAGAATATACCCAAGCCAGAACTAGTTTGCACCGCTGTGGCTGAATTGGAATTTATTCCGGTGGTCAGTGAGTACCCTGATGTATTTCTAGAAGAACTGCCAGGCATGCCACCAGATCGGGAACTGGAGTTTGCAATAGATCTTGTGCCCGGAACCGCACCATTATACAAGAAGTATTACCGGATGCCCTCATCATAATTAGTGGAGCTAAAGAAACAACTTGACGAATTACTCCAGAAAGGTTATATTCGTCCCAGCTCTTCACCATGGGGATCACCTGCTATTTTCGTGGACAAAAAGTATGGTAGTCTCCGTATGTGCATAGATTACCGCCAGCTGAATGAGGTCACCATCAAAAATAAATATCCACTGCCAATGATTGATGATTTGTTTGATCAGCTCAGTGGGGCTAAGGTATTCTCTAAGATCGATTTACGGACCGGATATCATCAGCTCAAGATTAAAAAGGAAGATATTCCTAAGACCACATTCACTACTCGGTACGGTCTTTACGAATATACCGTGATGTCCTTCGGTCTCACCAATGCCCCTACTTTCTTTATGAATATGATGAACAAAGTATTCATGGACTTCCTCGACAAATTCATGTTAGTCTTCATCGATGACATCCTCATTTACTCCAAGGGTGAAGAAGAGCACAAGGATCATCTCCGAGCAGTGCTACAACGGCTCTGCGACCATCAGCTTTACGCCAAGTTCAGTAAGTGCGAATTTTGGCTCAAGAAAGTTGGGTTTCTCAGACATGTACTATCCATTGAAGGTATAGCCGTGGACCCGAGCAAAGTAAAGGATGTGCTCGATTGGGTACCACCCACGACTGTGACACAGATCCGGAGTTTCCTCGGATTAGCTGGATACTATCGTCGTTTTATTGAAGGGTTTTCCAAAATTGCTAAACCCATGATGGAGCTGCTCAAAAAGGATAAGAAGTTTAAGTGGGCAGAGGATTGTGAGAAGAGTTTTAATGAGCTGAAGATACGTCTGACAACCGCACCTGTATTGACTCTTCCAGACATTTATCGCAGTTTTGATGTGTACTGCGATGCCTCCAGACATGGTATTGGTTGTGTGCTTATGCAAGACAGCAAGGTAGTAGCATATGCGTCGCGACAGCTATGACCCCATGAGGGAAATTATCCTACTCATGATTTGGAATTGGCTGTTGTGGTTCATGCATTAAAAATTTGGAGACACTACCTCATTGGAAAAAGGTGCCAAATTTTTACCAACCACGAAAGTCTCAAGTACATCTTCACTCAACCAAATTTAAATCTCCGTTAGCGAAGATGGCTAGAGTTGGTCAAGGATTATGACCTTGGAATAAATTACCATCCAGGCAAGGCCAACGTCGTTGCCGATGCGCTCAGTCGAAAGCCCGTCAGCTTAAATGTCATGTTGAAATCATTGCCTGCCGAACTTCAAGAGGAGATCTCTCAGCTCAACTTGGTCATCGTGGGTGCTGGCCTCGCCAATATTTTGGAAGTTACCCCCACACTTGAGATGGAAATCCGTAAGGCCCAGCCAGCTGACACCAAACTACAAAGCCGTACCAAGGGACAGATGGCAAAGAAGGCCCCTGATTTCTCCAAGGAAAAATTCGGTACCCTCCGATTCCGTGGGCGAGTTTGTGTGCCCAATCTCCCGGACTTGAAGAAGAAAATCCTGTCAGAAGCACACGAATCCTCATATTCCATTCACCTGGGACGTACGAAAATGTATGAGGATCTCAGAAAAATATTCTGGTGGGAGGGAATGAAGAAAGACATTGCCTATTTCATAGCCTGTTGTGACATATGCAACAAGGTGAAGGCAGAGCATCAGAAGCCAGCCGGACTCCTCCAACCACTACCGGTTTCACAGTGGAAATGGGATGGCATTTGTATGGATTTCATCACAGGATTGCCTAAGACTCAGCGAGGCAAGGATGCAATCTGGGTTATAATAGACACCCTAACCAAGGTTGCTCACTTCATCCCGGTCAGCACCAGATACAGAGCAAATGAACTTGCACAACTGTATGTATCTAGAATACTCAGTCTGCATGGAGTACCCCGAACTATCACTTCCGACCGAGGTTCTTTGTTTACCTCCGCTTTTTGGTCACGTCTCCATCAAGCCTTGGGGATAGCCTCTGAAATATAGTACTGCTTATCACCCTCAGACAGATGGATAGACAGAGCGGGTAAATCAAATACTCGAAGATATGTTGCGAGCCTGTGTGCTAGCCAAAGGAGCTAAATGGGAAGATTGCTTGCCATATGCCGAGTTATCCTATAACAACAGTTTCCAGACTAGTCTAAAGATGTCACCATATGAAGCTCTGTATGGCCGTAAGTGCCTCACTCCTCTAAATTGGTCTCAAACTGGAGATAGGCGTATCTTCGGAACGGACCTCATGATGGAAGCTGAGAAACAAGTTAGGGAAATCAGCGACAGACTGCAATTGGCCAAATCTCGACAGAAGAGTTATTATGATGCAAAGCATCGACAGGTCAGTTTTGAACCCGGAGAACACGTATACCTCCGAGTCTCTCCTATGAAAGGAGTCAAGAGATTTCAGACTCGTGGAAAGCTGGCACCCAGATTTATTGGTCCATTCCCGATTATGTCTCGAGTGGGTACTGTTGCATATCAACGGGAACTACCCCCTGAATTGGCAGACATGCACAACGTGTTCCATGTTTCACAATTGAGACGATGCATATCCCCGCCTGAGAAAAGGACTGCTATGGTTGACATAGAGTTGGCAAAAGATTTAACTTATGAAGAGAGACCGTTTAAAATTTTGGATCAGATGGAAAGGGTCACTCGCAGTAAAGTCAGAAAATTTTACAAGGTTCAGTGGGAGCATCACACAGAATCAGAAGCGACCTGGGAGCAGGAAGAATTCCTTAAGGATCAGTATCCAGAGTGGTTTTCCCAAGCAACCGAATCTCGAGGACGAGATTCATTCTAAGTGGGGGAGGTTTGTGACAGCCTGGTTTTTGCCCTCTCTTATTTGCTTGGTTTTCATTTGAATTTTTTTTGAAACTTGGAGTTCTTGAATCTTTTCATATGGACTTAAACACTTGGGCATTCTTGGCTTTCACCCAAGTGCTCCACTTCTCTCCTAAACCATCATTTCCCTTCTGATCCATCCCAAAATAATCTTTGGAATATTTTTCTTAAATAAAAAATATTCATTTTCTCTCAGAGACCCTAAGCCAGATCAGTTTGCTTCAAAGCAACCCTAATTTTTATGGCTCAGAAAAAATTGAGATAATTCACAAATATTCTGTGAACCCTAGGGCACCTCCCAGAGCAAAAATATTTCATCACTTTTTGGAATATTTCCGCTACAGAAAATATTTTCTGTTCTGGACAGAAATGGTGGTTTCTACAACAACTACCATTTTACTTACTCCATTTGACCTGAAATTTCTTGTGCATCTTTACCTTAGTAACTCATGACTAGCCTCCAAAGCACAGCTTCAAACTCCCAGCCGTTTGACCACAGTAACCGCTCAAAGTTACTGATCAGAAACTTACCTGGCTTGTAAAAACCTATCTACTTCACCTGGATCCAAACCAAAACGTGGTAACACTCAAAACTACCACGAACAACATGCCAGACATGAAGTTTATGCTTAGATCGGCCTGATGTCATAGTTCACGCGGTGACCACGTTCGTCCAGGGGTGTTGACATGCGTGTCGACGCGCTCTGAGTGTCGCCGAGCGCTCTGTTCGCGCGTGCTCGCTTCCCTCGCCTGCCCGAGCGTGCCAAACCGCGCCACCATCTTCGTCTCTAAGCCCTTAACCTCCCTATGGCGCTCGCCGCAGCGAGCACATGCAAGGTCCGACCAGCCCAACAGTGCAGAGTGCACTGTGCTCGTCGCCATCCTCTCGATCCTGTGCTTGTCTTCGCCCTCCCACAGTTGCCGCGTGACCTGCGTCGCCTTCTCCCCCTCTCACTGACGCCGCTCGTCGCCGGGCGCCGTGGATAGGTGTCCATCGGTGGAGCCCGAAACCCCCTTGCCGCTCGCCTATAAATAGTGCCACTCCTAGCCTCCCCGAGCACCATCCAGCACTCCCACACATTCCACGATTGTGTAGGAAGCCGTAGCCCGGCCGGGCAGGCCTCGGGCCGCCACCCCGGAGCTCGAGCTCGCCGGCGATCCCCTCTGGTCGCCGCGGAAGCTCTAGCCTCTCCCAGGCCAGGGCAATCCCTCCAGGGCTTCCGCCTCTCTCCGGTGAGGCCGTCTCGCCCTCTTGGAGCCCCTGGAGTGGCCTCCATTCGCCGTCTTCCACAACTCCGGCAACCACTGCGTTCTGCCTCCGCTTGCGAGCTTGTTTCGGACGCCGTCCGACCACCCCTAGCCACGCTATGGGTACGGGCAGGTGCGCCATCGTCCCCTCTCTAAATCCCCCCTCTTGCTTTGGCCAAGAAGCCCTCGTCGCCGGCGAGAGCTCCGGCGAAGCCGCGGCCTTCTTTGTTTCTTTCTCCCCCTTCCCCCACCTAACTAGCGGGGCCCGTTAGTCAGCCACTCTGTACGTGCGCGAAGCGGTACGAGTGGTGGCGCCCTAAGGTTTTACGCCTTCGACGTCACCCCCCTCAGCTGTTTATTTAAATTCAAAATCATTTATATTCCAGAGAGCTTCAAACAATTATAACTTTTGAACCATAAGTCCAAATGAATTGATTCTTTTTGCATTGTGTTCTTTGAAAAGAAATCTAGCAGCTCACCAAAGATGAGATTTTTCTGAGCTGTTTAGAATTTCTGGTGATTTTCAGAAGTGTTCTTGATATTTGCTTTTTGTGTTTAAATTTATTTTCAGAGGGTAAGGCTTGTCTTGAGGATCACCAGAAGGCTTGTGAACCTCACCTGCACTAAGGCAAGCCACAACAACATTTTCATGGTGTCATTTCAATATTTGTGATTCTCTTACTTGAATAAAATGATTAATCCATGCATTTAAATAACTATTGTGTTATTTGTATTTTGTTAAATATTTGTTAGTTATTATGCTTGATTTACAGAATAGTTGAAACTAGTTTATGTGTAGAGCAAGTTAAGATTTAGTGGTGGTGATATTAGAAATTATTTTGTTATGCATGTTAATAATTATTTAAAATTTTGTTCTTGCATGTATAAAAAGAGAAAAAATTGCTAGAAAATATTCTGTTAAATACTTGTTTGGTCATTTTTCTAGTCTTACAGAATGTTTGAACCTCACTTAGTTGATAAAGAAATTAAGAGTTGTTGATAGGGAAATCTTCTGTTAACCATATGAAAAATTTGTCGGAATTAAGTTCTTGTGTGAGGAATTAATAAAACTTGTTGCAAAATATTTTGTCTAAGATGTGAGTCATTTTGAGCAGCAAAGTAATATGAATTGTTGATGTTTATGCTTGGTGTGTATATGGATGACATTGGTCATTTTTATTTATGTGATGCATGTTTAGTTTTGCATTTCATGGCATGCTATGACACCGGTCATTTTCATTTTATAGTTGGACCTAAATATAACTCAACTTGAATATATCGTTGACTGAGTCATGGTGCCGCTGAATCGAGTTTCTTTCCCAGTGTAACCACATTTGCCTTTTTGGGAAGTGTCATGGAATTGTCATGGCAGATGTCCTCGTGAAAGGACTTAGTCACGGAGCCATCGCTACGGGTTAGCTTGAAGGGGTTAAACCGGACAAGGGGACACGGGAGTTTATACTAGTTTGGCCCCTTCGACGAAGGTAAAAGCCTACGTCTAGTTGTGATTGGTATTGCTAGGGTTTCGAAGGCCAGGGAGTGAATCTGCTTTGTCTGGCTCTCGAGTTGTTGTTCTCCCTTGAACCGCCGCCGAGTCACCCCTTTATATACTCAGGAGGACCCCGGCCGGTCTACAGAGTCCCGAGGCTGGCTCATACAAGTGTCCGCCTCGGTCTCCTCTTTCCTATCTTATAATATTAGTTTATACAATCATGGCGGTTTACTACCGTGGGCCCTAAATCGCCTGCGGGCTCTGGGCCTCTAGCCTTATCCGTAAAGCGCCATCTTCTGGGTTTCCTTGGGCTTCAGCATAGGTGAGGGTGAACCGGCCCCTCCTGGGCGGTTTACCCTTAATGGTTATATCCTCAACATTAGGCCCCAGATTGATTTGAACCTTTTCATGTCAATCTTCAATCTTTAGAAAAAACTACTTGACTTTCTGACAATTCTCGTGAACCGCCATATTTTCTTCTTCCTATGAACTTTGGTGAACCACCATGATGTCATCTTCTGACACCGCAGTAAATCATTGTGACGTCATCCCTGTATAAAAAGATTTATGAAGATTCCTTTCTCTTTAATTAATTCCTGAAGATCGAGGCGACAGCTACATCCTTTTTTGCTGGTCCCGACTCCTCGATTTTTGCGCCTGCTATTTTATTCCACTTCCCATATAAATAAGACCGGGGTGCCTTCCATTTCCCCCTTTTCCTATTCACATCGTCTTGCTCCTCGCGACCCGAAGACCTCAAGCATCGCCGCCGCCGCCGTCGTCGATCTTCCAGTCTGCACCAACAAGGCCGCTGCATCACCTTGTTCGTACCATATCTCTTAAGATACTCCGCCGCTGCGTGTCTCTGGTAAATACTCCTTCCCTTTACTTGTTAAATCTGCATTAGGGTTTCGAAGTTTCTTCGGTGTTCGTCAGTGTTCATCAGCACTTCCTCTGCTTTTCCTTTAGCATCGTACTGAATCTAGCTAGGCATGATAGTTTCCCCTTGCGGCTGGATCTGTAGCTTTAATCTCCTATACTACAACATCTTACTATTCCTGTATAAATCCTTATCTGAACCTTCTCTATTCTGTTTAACACCATTGTAAAGCTCAGAAAAATTTGTCTTTTGAACAACGGTAGATCCAAAATTATATCACCATCTTATGAAACTTGTTTTTGCAACACTTAACAAATTTTCAGATTGGGTTCTGCCTCCAATGGGCGGTTTATCCTTTAGTATTAATAATCCGTCGTATGTCATTAGCCCTCTCTTAAACCACCATCTAGACTTTGAACAGCAATGCCTAGTTCACTTCATACGTATACCTTGAATTGCCGGTTTAACATTTGACAAACACATATGAACCGCCAATCGTAAACCGTCCATTTTCCTTTTACAGACTTTGTAAGATGACGAAGCAATTTGCTGCTTGCAACTGGGTTCCATCTCGGATCACAGAAACGCAAATCAATGAATATGTCACCACAGGCGCTTTAGTTTCAAAAAATGTCCTCCATTGGTGAGTTCGAGGCCCTGACTGCCCTGCTGAGCCTCAAGATGGATTGATTGTGTTCATGCAACATTTAGCTCGAGGTTTCAGCCCTCCCGGATCAAAAAAATTCCGGGATGTTCTTGCCAGGTTCCAACTTCATCCTCAAGATATTGGACCAAATTTTGTGTCCAACATATGCGATTTCCAAGTATTCTTCGAGGTTTACCTGCAAGAAGAACCAACTGTCGACCTCTTTCAAGATCTCTTTCACTTAAACCGCCGGACTGAATTTTCTGACGGACCCAATACTGAACTTGGCGCTGTGTTGATCCAAAAGAGGAAAGAGGTTGAATTTCCTCACGCCAAACTTCACAGCCATCCAAAAGACTAGAACCAAACCTGGTTCTACTGTCAGAATACTGCCCCTGCTGAAGAGAATCCTTTACCGGGCTACCGTCCGCACCGACTCAGCAATAATCACCCTTTACCTCAGAGATTGTCTGCCAAAGACCGACAAGCCTATGCACCTCAACTCGCCAAACTCCGGGCTTTCCTTGCCAACGGTTTAACTGGTGTTGATCTCATCCGCTGTTGGATTTCATGGTGCATTCTACCTTTAAGCCGCCGGCCCAGATTGATGTTTGAATATACCGGCAATACCAATGATCCACAACGGTTTAATGAAATAGAACTGACTGACGATGAAGTCACTGAAGGTGTAAAGAAAATACTTGATGAACCGCTCACCGTATGTACTCAAATTGGTCTGCGTCCTTTTTATGCCTCCAAAAAACCGCCAGCGGTAAAGACTTTAACCTTGTACTTTTCCTGATCCTTCTCCGCTTTGACACTGCTATAATAACCCTTTGTGCAATCTCATAGGCCAGTAGCTCCTTCTGGAAAAGGAAATCTCAAGACAAAGCGGCTAAGGCTCCTCGTGTTAAGACCAAGGTCATCAAGAGAGCTGCCAAAAAGAAAACTGCTGAGTCTTCGGAACCGCCAGAGGATGTCGGTGACTCGGCTAAAGAGGTAAAGTTTGACTCCCTTGACTTCTATTCATATATTTTTACGGATAATGATTACTCCCAGGATGATGCGGAGGCCAGCCATGCAGATCATGTTGAGGTAATTTGTCTTTCTGACTCAGAACTTGTGCTGGTTCAACGATTTCGCCGTGCAGTTCGAAAAGTGAAATGCTCTCACCCTGTTGCTCATTTGGATAAAAAACTTTCTTTGAAGACACAACAAACCGAAGGGCGTCGCACAACCCGGCATAGTGGTCAACAGGTCACTTCTTCCGATTTACCTCATACACCAAACCGGAAACGTCGTCCAGAGGTTGCTTGTTCTCCTGAAAAACGTTATCTTTTGAAAGGTTTCTTCCGATGCCCTCTCAATCCATCTGATTCAAAATATCAGGCATCTTCTAATTCGTCTGGCGGTTCATCAACCACTCAGCCGCCTCCACTGAAAACCGTCCCTGGGTAAGCATGCAGTCCTCCCTTCTCCTTCATAATTCAGTTAATCATGCCAATCCTTGTTTTAATATTAGTGCCAAAGCTCGTCTGAGTAAGAAGGCCAAGACCAGTGCCCCTACCGGCGAAGTTGAACTGGAGAAAGCTCCTGAAAATCCCGATAAAAATCTTGATAATCTCATGGATGATTCTATCCCGCCAGAGCCAACTAACAACGCTGATCCGCCGGAAGCTGAGCCGGCCACACATGAGGACACCTCAAGTCCACACGCTATACCTGCAAGTCCGGTTGCTGATCCACTGAGGTCAACTGCTAATCCGCCAAGCCCAGCCAAAGATGATGACGTTATTGTTACTGGCACTGCTTATACCGCTCCGGGCGATCCAGTTATCTTGACAAAACATACTGCCAAGGATGAGTTTACTTCTATGGGAAAGAGGAAGATGGAAGCTGACTTGTCAAAATATGCTAATCTTTCTGCCCAGGATCTTCATTCCGGATTCTTGAACCGGCTTTATACAAGCCGAGATAATGAGGCTGACTTGGTAAATCTGATGAAGGAACGCTATGAGGTAAACATTTTCATCCTTATCTTTGTATTTTCACTGCCTTGTATCCTGTAGCCCCCAAGGGCCGGTTTAGCTTGTAAAGGCAAACCGGGACTTTTGAATTTCCAAACTGCACATTGTTGACTTTTAAGTTTTTTGAATAAATACACATTAGCCCCCAAGTGCCAGGATTGAAACTTGTATGAATCCTCAGGACTTTGAATAAGCAGTAAGAAAGAAGCAATCCGCATTAGCCCCCAAGTGCCAGGATTGATACTTGTATGAATCCTCGGGACTTTGAATAAGCAGTAAGAAAGAAACAATCCGCATTAGCCCCCAAGTGCCAAGTGTAGAACCAGTTGTATGCTTGGGACTTTTGATAAAATATTGATATGCTCCTCTGATTGTGGCAGGCTGACATAAACCATCAACGGACGCAGATTGCTAATCTTCAAGAGAGTATCAAATCTCATCAAGAAGAATCTTCTAAAGCCAAAGATGAACTTCGAGCCGCTTTAACTTCCATAGAACGACTGAAGGAAGAATTCAAGACTGAACGTGCCAATTGGGACACTAAGAAGGGTACATTGCTGAAACGGGCTGAAGACGCCGAATCTGCTCTTAAACCGGTGGCAGAAGAGCTTTCTGGGTTTAAGCGTCAAGTGAACGCCATGACCTCCGCAGTATTTGGTAAGTACTCCTAGCAAGGCATCTGAAATATCCATCTTGTAAGGTGCCGGTTGAAATATGAAAATCTTAAACCGTTGCAGGTAGCCGCATTACTCATCTGGGCTCAGATGTACGGATGAAGCTGAAAGCAGCATATACTCTGCTTGAACAACTATACACCGGTGCTCAACGGGTTATCTGCGCAACATCCTATGACAATCCGTCCCCAACGCTGATCAAGGACACTCTGGCAAGGCTATCCATGGCACCAGCACAAATAGAAGAGGTAAAGCGATCTGCTGCCAGGGCTGGCGCTTTGTTGGCACTTACCCGAGCCAAAGCGTGGATAGCTGACTTGGATCCGGTTGACCTTGCGAAAGGCTTTCCAAGCACACAAGAAAATGGGGCATATTTTGATGATGAAGCCCTTAAAAGAGTAACAAGGGAAATGCGTCCTCTGGCGAGTCAGCTGGCAGAAGATGCTAACTTGACTGTTCACCGGTCTTATTATGATGCCAACAACAAACAGGTTAACACTGTCATCCCGGAGGCGCAAAATCTTATTCCGGGAATCCGTAAGCACACTTATGCCCCTGACATTGATTCGTCAGAACTTATCAGTGAAAAAGCTATCTTTCAGGCCTTAACCCGGATTGACTAGACCACCATAAACTTCCAGCCGCTAGGTGGGGAGGAGGAGGCTGATCCGATGCCAGATGACCCATCAACTTCGCATCAACATGGTAATGAGACTTGATCCGGCAATCAGAGTGATGCTCCATAAACCTTGTTCTGCTGGAAACACCATACTTTGGGCCTTCAAGCGCCTTGTAATAGGCTAGTGAAAATACTTTAATCCATTGCCATCGTGCACTGGGATACACTTTGCGTTGATTCGTCATGATAATTTTGGTACTAGCTTATGTATTTTTACAATATTATGCAATCCCTGTGTCTGCATAAGGAAAATCTGTCCAGGCGGTTTACCACCGGACGGGTCAAAATACCCAACACAACTTGGTAAGCAACTATGGTTGCAGCAATAATAAATCATACCTGTGATACAAAACATTGATGTTGGTTTACCAATTGTGATTTGAAGAAGGGTGAAAACCCAACTTCCACCATGCCATGCTGGTATATATATATATGATATAGAACCGGGTTGTGATGAACACCGGCCGATTGCTGGAGACAAGGTGTCAAAGCCAGACCGGTTTTGAAGGATGCCGGGTTACCTTTAATTGTATGCTTTAACAGAAGATCCGTAAGCCATACGAGGTTAAAAAAACACCGGTTTAACATAAAACTTACGAAAAACAAAACTTGGCAAGAAGCAAACAAAAACTATGGTCAAGGCTTTTCAAGGGCTGCCAGGCCAAAATCGAGGCTTTTCATGGGCTGCCAGGCCACTGAGTTAAACCATTTTGACGAAGCCTTCTAAGATGGCCCTCCAACTAACCAATCATCATTTTAACTTTGACAAGTTCAGGGTCTCAATGAGAGTAACTGTCAAATGTTCGACGGGTCGTGCCAGGATTACCTGGATAGGAGTGGCTTACTTGATGAAGGCAGGTTAACCCGGGGTTTTAGGTGAATACACCAGGCTTCCAAGCCGTGGGTCGATACCCAGCTACAAGGGTCCTTTCAAACTCTTTGGTATTTGACACAAAGAGCCCCCAAGTAACTTTGTGAGCTGTGCTCAATGGGTGCCTATGTTTGAGTCGTGCTTTATGCAATAAACTTTCTTTGGCCCCTTGGGTGTGAAGCTCCCAAGCTAGATGGTGGCATGGTAGCCGGGCTAATAGGTACTACTTCGCTTTATTAGCTGAAGCCCCCAAGTTAACAGATATTTAAAGAAAAAACGGCGGAGACCCTGCTTGATAGCAAGGATGCTGGTTTATTATATTGATCATAATATACACATTGTTGAAATATGTACATACGAAAAGCCTGTGGCTTCAAGTGTAATAAGGCCGTAGGAGAGCTATGTTCCATGGCCGCCGGGTCTCCTCCTCAGAGCTACGTGAGTCTTCTCGAAGGTCAATGAGGTAGTATGATCCGTTGTGCAGATTTTTGCTGACCACAAAGGGCCCTTCCCAAGGTGGGGACAATTTGTGCATATCAGTCTGGTCTTGAATGAGCCAAAGTACCAAATCGCCTTCTTGAAAGGTTCTTGTCTTAACCCGGCGGCTGTGATAACGCCGCAGGTCTTGTTGACAAACCGCCGACCGCGCCAAAGCCATGTCTCGTTTCTCATCTAACAGGTCCAGCGATTCTTGGCGTGCTTGCTCATTGTCCGCTTCAACATAATTCGCAACCTGGGGCGAGTCGTGACGACTATCACTTGGGAGGACAGCCTCAGCCCCATAGACCAGGAAAAAAGGTGTATATCCCGTAGATCGGTTTGGGGTGGTATTTATACTCCATAACATAGATGGTAATTCTTCCACCCAACAACCCGACGTCCGCTTAAAAGGGACCATAAGCCGAGGCTTGATACCCTTCAGGATTTCTTGATTTGCCCTCTCAGCTTGACCATTAGACTGGGGGTGAGCCACCGACGCTACATCAAGCCGGTTGTGCTCTTGTTGGCAAAACTCCTCCATCTCACCTTTAGAAAGGTTCGTACCATTATATGTCATGATGCTATGTGGAAAGCCGAAACGGAAAATAATCTTTTTGAGAAATTGAACCGCCGTGGCTACATCACATTTACTAATGGGCTCCGCTTCAACCCATTTGGTGAACTTGTCAACCGCCACCAACAGGTGGGTCTTCTTGTCCTTGGAGCGCTTAAAGGGTCCAACCATATCAAGCCCCAAGTAGCAAACGGCCAAGTGATGGGAACCATGCGTAACTCTTGAGCCGGAACATGAGCTCGACGTCAAAATTTCTAACAAGCGTCACACCGCTTTACCAAGTCTTCCGCATCAGAATGAGCTGTCAACCAGTAGAACCCGTGTCGGAAAGCTTTAGCAACCAAGGACTTTGAACCAGCATGGTGACCGCAATCCCCTTCATGGATTTCACGTAGAATCTCTTGTCCTTCTTCAGGAGAAACACAATGTTGGAATACGCCTGAAACGCTAGAACGGTGCAACTCGCCATTGTGAACAACCATAGACTTGGACCGCCGGACTATCTATCTGGCGAAAAGTTCGTCTTCTGGTAATTCGCCCCGGTTCAGATACGCCAAATATGGAACCGTCCAATCCGGAGTGGTGTGTAAAACGGCTACCAACTGGGCCTCCGGATCAGGAACAGCTAAATCCTCCTCTGTAGGCAACTTTACAGATGGGTTATGCAAGATATCTAGAAAGGTATTGGGTGGTACCGGCTTACGCTGAGATCCCAGCCGGCTTAGAGCATCCGCTGCCTCATTCTTGCGCCCGTCGATGTGTTCCACCTGATAACCCTTAAAGTGACCTGCTACAATATCCACCTCGCGCCTATAAGCCGCCATGAGTGGGTCCTTAGAATCCCAAGTACCAGAAACTTGCTGAGCCACCAGATCAGAATCTCCAAAGCATCGAACCCGACTTAAGTTCATTTCCTTAGCTACACGAAGGCCATGGAGTAAGGCCTCGTACTCCGTTGCATTGTTAGTACAAGGAAACATTAAGCGGAGAACATAACAAATCTTATCTCCTCGAGGGGAAGTGAGGACAACCCCAGCCCCCGAGCCTTCCAACTGCCTGGATCCATCAAAGTGAATGGTCCAGTATGTATTATCCGGTTTGTCCTCTGGTGCCTGTAACTCGGTCCAATCATTGATGAAGTCAACAAGCGCCTGAGATTTGATGGTTGTTCGGGGCGTATACTTCAAACCATGGGGACCAAGCTCAATCGCCCACTTCGCAACCCGGCCAGTTGCTTCTCTATTCTGGATTATATCACCCAAGGGAGCAGAACTAACCACTGTGATAGGATGGCCTTGAAAGTATTGCTTGAGTTTCCTACTTGCCATAAAAACTCCATACACTAGCTTCTGCCAATGCGGATATCTTTGCTTTGATTCGATCAGTACCTCACTGATATAATAAACTGGTCGTTGAACCGGATATTCTTTTCCAGCCTCCTTACGCTCAACCACAATCGCCACACTGACCGCTCGGGCATTGGTAGCCACGTACAACAATAGAGGCTCATTATCAACTGGAGCAGCGAGGACTGGCGGTTCAGCCAGCTGCCGCTTCAATTCCTCAAATGCCGCATTGGCGGCGTCACTCCAGACGAATTTATCCATCTTCTTCAACATCTGATACAGGGGAATTGCCTTCTCTCCCAAACGGCTGAGGGCTGCAATCCGGCCCGCCAGACGCTGAACATCATTGATACACGCCGGTTTAGCCAAGGATGTGATTGCTTTGATTTTTTCCGGATTTGCCTCAATACCTCTGTTGGACACAAGAAAGCCCAAGAGTTTGCCTGCCGGAACACCAAAAACGCATTTGTCCGGGTTGAGCATCATTTTGTAAACCCGAAGATTGTCGAACGTCTCCTTGAGATCATTTATCAAGGTTTCCTGCTTCCTGGATTTCACCATAATATCATCCACATAGGCATGAACATTACGCCTGATCTGCTTGTGAAGACAATTTTGCACACAACGTCGGTAGGTTACTTGGGCACTCTTGAGCCCAAAGGGCATAGAAACATAGCAGAAGGCTCCAAAGGGAGTGATGAAGGCTGTCTTCTCCTGGTCCTTAACTGCCATTTTAATCTGATGATAACCTGAATAAGCATCCAGGAAACTCAGGCGCTCACAACCCGCCGTTACATCAATGATCTGATTAATACACGGGAGAGAGAAAGGATTTGCCGGGCAAGCTTTATTCAAATCAGTGTAGTCCACACACATACGCCAAGTGCCATTTTTCTTAAGAACAAGCACCGGATTAGCTAACCATTCGGGATGAAACACTTCAACAATAAACCCAGCTGCCAGTAGCCGGGCTACCTCTTCGCCGATGGCCTTGCGTCTTTCTTCGTTAAAACGGCGAAGGTACTGCTTGACCGGTTTAAACTTAGGATCAATATTGAGAGTGTGCTCAGCGAGTTCCCTCGGTACACCTGGCATGTCAGAAGGTTTCCATGCAAAGATGTCCCGGTTCTCATGGATGAACTCGATGAGCGCGCTTTCCTATTTTCGATCCAGATTGGCACTGATACTAAACTGCTTGGATGAATCACCAGGGACGAAGTCAATGAGTTTAGTTTCATTAGCCAGTTTGAAGGGCCGGGTCATGCTCAGTCGTAGGTTTCTTTAGAGGGGTCATGTCTGCCGGATCAACATTGTCCTTATAGAATTTCAGCTCCTCTATAGCACAAACCGATTCAGCATAGGCTGCTTCACCTTCCCCGCAATCCAAAGCAATCTTTCGACTCCCATGTACTGTGATCGTCCCCTTATAACCCGGCATTTTGAGCTGTAAATAGACATAACAGGGTCTCGCCATGAATTTCGTGTAAGCCGGCCGTCCAAATAGCACATGATATGGACTCTGGATTTTCACCACCTCAAAGGTCAAAGTCTCAGACCTGGAATCGTGCTCATCTCCAAACACGACTTCCAAAGCAATCTTTCCAATAGGGTATGCCAATTTACCTGGTACTACACCATCAAAAATAGTGTTTGACGGTTTAAGATTCTTATCTGTCAACCCCATGCGACGGAAAGTCTCATAGTACAGGATGTTGATACTGCTCCCTCCATCCATCAGAACGTTGGTAAACTTATAGCCCCCCACCTGAGGTGCTACCACCAAGGCTAGTTGACCCGGATTGTCAACCCGAGGCGGGTGATCCTCTCTGCTCCACACAATAGGCTGCTCCGACCATCGTAGATAACGTGGTACGGCCGGTTCAACAGTATTGACTGCCTTTTGTGAAGTTTCTGATCCCACTTGCACAGGCTAGTAGTGAACACATGATACTGTCCGCTGTTCAACTGCTTGGGGTGACTCTGGTAACCTGACTGTTGCTGATTCCCTTGGTTATTCTGCTGGTTATTACCATGGTTGTTCTGATGGCCCTGGTTGTTCTGAAATTCAGAGCTTGAACCGCCGCCCCCATGGAAACCTAGGCCCGAACCGCCCGGCGGATCCTGATCATACCGGTATAGATCCGAATTTTTGAACTCCCTCATTATATGACAATCCTTCCAAAGATGTGTGGAAGGGGCCTCCTTGGTTCCATGCTTCGGGCAGGGTTGCTTTAACAAATGCTCCAGATTCATCCCTCCACCGTGCTGGGGCGGTTTACCTTTGCGACGTTGCATATTTATGTTAGCCACCAAATCTGAACTAACCGCTTTACGCTTACCATTATTCCCATGGCCTCCTTGGTTGTGGTACTGCCCTTTTGCACCGCCGTTCTTCTTTCCCTTCTCCGGTTTGTCCTCCTATGAATCCGGATCCTTGGTATTATCTGAATCGGCATACTTAACCAAAGCGGCCATGAGTGTTGACATGTCGCTGCAGTGACGTTTGAGCCTCCCCAACTTCTGTTTCAATGGCTTGAAAAGGCAATTGCCCTCTAACGTTAACACTGCGGTGTCTGCATTGATACGATCTGATGAATGCAAAATCGCCGAGACCCGTTTGACCCAATGGGTCGTGTACTCTCCTTACTCTTGGATAGAAGCGGCTAGATCTACAATTGACATCGGCTGCTTACACGTATCCTTGAAGTTCTGGATAAACCGGCGCTTTAATTCGGCCCATGAACCAATAGAGTTGGTCGGCAAGCTCTTCAACCAAGTGCGAGCTGTTCCTTCCAACATCATGGTGAAATATTTAGCACACACCGCCTCATCCACATCTAACATCTCCATTGCCATCTCATAGCTCTCCACCCACGCCTCTGGCTGCAAATCGGCGGTGTAATTTGGTACCTTACAAGGTCCCTTGAAATCCTTGGGCAATCGCACATTACGCAATGCGGGAGTTAAACATGGTACCCCTAGGGAACTGAACATCACCCCTGGCTCCACGGAGGTAATGGGGTGAACTGGAGTATGTTGTCGTGCTTCGTGTCGAGCTGTCAACTCGGCCTCTCGTCGTGCGCAGCCGTGGTCCATAACATCTTGCGCATTAGCACCTCCCCCGGCCGGGTTGTTCCCCGTGGCGAATTTCGGTGGCGTGCGCTACTGGACATGGCCGGTTCGTCTTCCACATGTCTGCTATAACTCCGGCTTGGACGGGGAGTGGAATGAATCCTCTCACGACTGTGTGAATACGCTTGCTGTTGATTTAGTGCTGTCTGAAGGAGATTTTTCCCGACGCGCTTCCACTGCAACTGGTGACTCGCCGTTGGTTGGGAGGGCCGCCAGACGCGAAGCGGCGGCCACAATATTATCCAACGGGTTGGAATAATGCCCGGGCGGCATTGATGGTACAACGTTGTTCTGGCGAGGCAGGTCTGTTGCGCGCGGTTGAACCGGCGCTCTTGCTCCCTGTGCCCCTGCCCGGTTTAGCGTGGGTTGGTTACCAGCTCCTACACCTGGTGTGTTGAAAAGATTCTGCGGCTCATAAACTGACGGGAGACGTGATCGGTACCTTCTTCTCATGACCTCTTCCGAAGCATTCTGATCCAGTCTAATCCGATAAGCCTGTGCTTCCAGCTTGGCCCGCTCTGTAGCCATCCTGGCGTTCTCTGCTGCCAGGTCCGCTTTAGCCTGGGCTATCTGATCTTTCACTTTTAGAATCTCCGCATCGTGTTGATTCCTGGCTGTTGCATCTACCTCCACGGACATCAGTGCTGCTAGAGCATCGAACAAATCAGACAAGACTTGGGCTGGAGGCGGCGCCGAGCTTCCTGCCCCTGCTGGTGTGGCCGTCGTTGAACCGGAGAGCACTGCTGCGGCGGTAGATGAATGAGGCGCCGATCGTGTGCCGGCCATGAAGATGGCGGCTCAGTTTGGCAGACCGGGGGAATCCGGAATACTGTTGCCCTCGGATCCTCCCTCAATCCGGCCATCCTGCAACTGGTAAAGCGATTCGGTTTCTCCAGAAGACTCGTCACCACTGCGGACTACAGTTTCTCTATCGGAGACCGGTCCCTCCTCGTACCCTGATCCATGGACGACACCTACGAAAACATGCCTTGCCTCAGGCTGAACCGGTGAAGAACTTGCAGGTCGAGCCGTTTCAATGATGTCGGTGCAGATGTCCAGCTCGAGGGCCGGTTCGCCGATCTTGCTGATGAAGACGTGAATCCCACCAAAGGGGACCTGATACCCGTATTCGATTGAATCGGCCTCGGGACCCCATCCTGCGTTGTCGATGTAGAGCTTTCCACGGCGACTCTTCGTCATCCAGCCCACGGCGTATCCCTTGAGTCCATCGAAGCTGCCCTTCAAGAACTCAAAACCACCGTGCGACTTCCCCATGGTGGGCGCCAACTGTCGTGGAATTGTCACGGCAGATGTCCTCATGAAAGGACTTAGTCGCGGAGCCATCGCTACGGGTTAGCTTGAAGGGGTTAAACCGGACAAGGGGACACAAGAGTTTATACTAGTTCGGCCCCTTCGATGAAGGTAAAAGCCTACGTCTAGTTGTGATTGGTATTGCTAGGGTTTCGAAGGCCAAGGAGCGAATCCGCTTTGTCTGGCTCTCGAGTTGTTGTTCTCCCTTGAACCGCCACCGGGTCACCCCTTTATATACTCAGGAGGACCCCGGCCGGTCTACAGAGTCCCGAGGTTGGCTCATACAAGTGTCCGCCTCGGTCTCCTCTTTCCTATCTTATAATATTAGTTTATACAATCATGGCGGTTTACTACCATGGGCCCTAAATCGCCTGCGGGCTCTGGGCCTCTAGCCTTATCCGTAAAGCGCCATCTTCTGGGTTTCCTTGGGCTTCAGCATAGGTGAGGGTGAACCGGCCCCTCCTGGGCGGTTTACCCTTAATGGTTATATCCTCAACAGGAAGGCCTTGATTCGGTCCATTGACATGGCCTCTGGTCGGTGCCTCCAACTAGGGAAGGTCATGTCGTGCTTGCCCTGGCCCGGTAAGCAGGCATAATCTTGTGTGCTCGTTGTTGAGATTATGGTACCGAGTCCCGGAGTGGGATTGTTTTGGCCACGACGGTGGTCGGGGTGTCTTTGGTAGACACGGGGCCACCCAGGACCAACCCGTTAGGGATTGGGTCGGAGTGGCCGGGAGAGTGCTGTGGCAATGGAAGGGTTTTGTTAGAATTCCGTTGGTCCACCCGAATGGGAGTGCGAGGCCATGTGTTCCGTGGTGTGGGTACAGTATGCTACCTCCGCAGAGTGTATAATCTATCGATAGCCGAGTCCACGGTCATGGACACCTCGTAGTGGGTCGCACCATGAGTCAACGTTTAATAAAAATTGCACACTAAGCTATGAACTTTGCACTGTTGATGGATGGCAGAAAGGCCATCGAGGCATTCGGGGCCAGCCATTGGTCGTGGTTGTGATCGTCGTAAGAATCACGAGTTATTCTTGTTAAAGACCACGTTGGTGGTTTGTTTGTGATCCGAGGATGATCACGGTTGGTAAGTTGTCCCGAGGGACGTTCGAGCATGATCACAACATGTTTGACATATAGTGTTGCATTATTAATAATTAGTTAAATATCATGATATTGTTTGGCATTATGATTATGCCTGTTGTGAGCTTGCTAGTACATTCAATGTACTGACCTGGCGTGTCATGCCAGATTTCAGGAAAGTACCGTTGGAGTGAAGCGTTGTTCGAGTCTAGATCGTGTCCGCATCGGTGTCCCTATGAGATGGAGCTTCCGCCACGACGTTATTCCGCTGCCATGTAGTTGTTTGGATCGAGGCCCCTTTATGTTCACTAAATAATGTACATATTGTTCAGCCGCACCGAGTGTGCCGCTTGGCCTCGACAACTATTGTAATGTAAACTCTGTTCTGCTAGCATCAATAAAGCGGTTGTTTTCTGTACCGAGATGTTGTGCGTTGCCAGAAGACATGGTCTCTGGGCTAGCAATGCATGGTAAACCGGTCGCTTTGAGCAGGGGTGCCACAGAGAGTGAAAAGTGTTCTTGGCAAGCTCAAAGTGAATGGTCAACCTCATCCTAGGAGAGGGAGAAGGCTATATATAGTGTGAGAGCAAAACAGACTGTTGAGCCACTTAGTGCAGATGGACGTCCGGTGGATACCGGACGACCGGTGACACAGATAGGACCGGACGTCCGACACGGCGGCCGGTCGTCCGGTGACTGGGACTCCAACCGGGGACATAGGTGAGGAGTGAGACTAACAGGCAACGGATGTCCGGAAGGCGCCGGTCGTATGAAGTCCGGACATGCGGTGTTGTCGGAAATCCGTTAATTGTAGTTCTGTTGGAGTGCACCAGATATCCGGAGATGAGCGGACGTTCAGATATCCGGAGATGAGCGGACGTTCGGTGACCGGACATCCGGTGTGACCGGTCTTCCGCTAATATCAGTTCTGTGAAGACTCACCAGACGACTAGAGAGAGTCGGATGTCCGGTTGGTTGAGAGAGGCCGGACGTCCGTAGACTTCGGACGTCCGGCGAATGTTGGACCTCTTAACTTAGAAACATACTACCATTTTTGCACAGGTTAGAGGAAGAATTTTGAGATGGTATGAGAGGGAATTTTGTGGTTTTGAGCAAGCTCTTCGCAAAATCCATCGATCCCCTCTTAATACTACGGGATCCCTACACTCAAGAACAAACCGAAAACAAGGAGTCGAAGCTTTTTTATCTTTGTCTTGTGTCTCTGCTCTTGAGTGATATATGTTTTATGTCTGTAGTCATGATCCACACACACATAGCCCTTGAGATATAATCCTGAGAAATACTCGATAAACATGATTAGTCCCAATATGCATGTTGTCATAAACATCAAAATATGATTAAGGGCATGATTGCACTTTCAATCTCCCCCTTTTTGGTAGTTGATGACAACATACATGCACTTTTTAGAATAAAGCTTTGAATATCGAAAGAATTTAAAAACATTGAATATCGAAGGATTTGTTGTGGAGCTCCCCCTCAATATGTGCAATAACTAATAGGTAAGCATGAAGAGAGCTCCCCCTCAATATGATACCAACACAACCGAAACTCATACACAAGACAATATGATACCAACACAACGGAAACTCATACGCAAGATAATCAAGATAACATCAGATTTAGAATAGGCTCCACAAAGATTCATCACTCATAGCATATAACATAAGTCGGTACAATCATATCATAAGTTCAATAATAGGTTAATCACATAGCATGAGATCGATAACAAGAGTTCGATAACAAGATAATAAGATAATATCATAGCATCATATCACATAAATAAGTGCCTACTCCCCCTTTGCAGCAAATACCCAAAAGGAGGTGTCATAAAAGCATCAAATAGCATCATTGTCATCATCATCATGAGCACCACTACCACCAGCCTCGTCAAGGAAGTCAGCCCACTCAGGACCTGAAGGGAAGCCGAAGTCAGAAGGTGGAACATCAGGAAGACATTCATCGTCACTCACATCATAAACTCCGGAGTCTCTCAGACGAGCCTTCAGAGCATTCTTGGAGGTGACCAAGCGTGTGACAACGTCATGATTTTGGGAGCAATGAAAGGTAAACATCTTCATCATGGCAGAGTGAGCTTTCCCAAGGAAACGAGAAATGCGACCAAAAGATGCAGAGCCGGAAGAAGAAGAACGAGCGGTAGGAGGAGGAACATTAGACGGAGTGCGACGAGCAGGAGCAGAAGAGTCCTTGGGAACCCAATCATCCGCCATGTGAGGTGGAATGACCCACCGTTCATGCAAGTGAGTGCGGGCAATGGGAAATGGAGCAACACTCTCGATAAATGCCTGAAGGAAGGGGGCATGACGAAAGGCTCGCTTGTGTTGAAAACAAGCAAGAGGGATCTCATGCCACAGAAAATGAGGGACATTTATCTTCCCCTTTGGAGACACATAGAGGTGACGCATGAGATCAATGCAGTAGCCGTTACATGACCCCTTGTCACCCATCTTGGGATAGATGGTACGAATGACACACTGATAGATGATGTAGAAAGGTGAGCGCCAAATGGAGACTTGGTTCAGACCCTTTTTTCTCATCATTAGTCAAATCTCCTACTGGTTTGATAAGATCCATACAGACTTCAATGCCCTTGGGCCTATTGTTGGGGTCATCCTTATGGATTTTGAACCCGGTGTCAGGAAACCCAAGAGCAGCAACAAATTGAGAATAAGATGCCGTGAGCACGGTGTCGGAGGTCATCCAAGTGACGGTGTTATTTGGACCAAAATAACATGTGGCATAGAATTGATGAATGTCAACTTGGTTAAAATCATGCTGAAATTCAAATGGGGCAGCAAGGTTGGATGACTCAATGAGCTCAATAGCTCCCGGATATTTAGCCGGATGAGCACGAATATGCTCTAAGTCAATGCATACATGTAGAGATAGACCTTTAGGAATGATGATAGTGGTAAAAATGTCAGCTTGGACATTAGTGCGAAAACGAGCATCCTGTGAGTCGCTAATGTGGGATGTGGGGTTCCGGCAAACCCTTAAGGTTCGAACACTGGGGTGCGCGTGAAGTTTTTTCCTCCCACCGATCTACGCCCTAGCTCACTAAGATCTCGCGGACGAACTCGATGAACTCGCAACACAGAAAGACACAAGATTTATACTGGTTCGGGCCACAGTTGTGGTGTAATACCCTACTCCAATGTGGCGGTGGTGGATTGCCACTTGGGCTGATGATGAACAATACAAGGGGAAGAACAGCCTCCTGAGGGTGAGGTGTTCTCATGCTTGGCTACTGTGTGTGTGGGGATGATCTTCCGGATCCGTCCTTGCCTATGGTGGTGGCTAGTCCTATTTATAGAGGCCCTGGTCCTCTTCCCAAATATTCAGCGGGAAGGGAGCCAACAACGGCAGGCAAATTTGAAGGGGGACAGCTAGTACAAGCTTTCCTGACAAAGGTGGTCTCCGCCTGCAAAAGGCTTTGGTGGTGACGTCGTCTTGGGATCCACAATGACCTCCTTCTTGCCGTCCTTCTAGTCTTGGTCTTGTTGCACCAATATGGCAACCTTTGCTTGATGCCTTGGTACTCCTCGCCTGCGCTGGCCTCCTTAGCACCAAAGAGGAAACAAGGACGCTGCGCGCGCTGGCGCCTGCCTGGTGTCGATCGTCATGGCTCACGTCACGAGAGCCTCGTGAGGTTTGCCTCGCCTTGTTATCTCCGCCCCTCGTGAGCCTGCCCGACTAGGCCACTCCAGAGGAGGTCTTGTGTCATCCGCCTTGCGATGCTTGGCCCCTCGCGAGGGTCTTGGATTCCTTGTTGATGAAGGTGGGTCGTACGGCCTGCTGGCTTCGCCACGCCGCGGGCCGCAGGCAGGCAAGTCTGGGGACCCCGTTCCCAGAACGCCGACAGCGAAGCCAAGGGTCAAGTACGGAGCACCGCGGCCCCCCAAAAGCCTGCGGCCTCGGTTGACGTGTGGCGGTTGATTGGACGTGGGCGTCTCCGCTTCCCCATGCTGCCTCAGCAACGGCACGACTTGATAACTCTCTGCAACATGCAAGGAGAACCATCATTATCTGCGATCGTGGGAGGCGCCGGTTGGCCTTTGCTACCTCTTGAGCACTGCGTTGGTTTTCCCCGAAGAGGAAGGGATGATGCAACAAAGTAGCGTAAGTATTTCCCTCAGTTTTTGAGAACCAAGGTATCAATCCAGTAGGAGGCTACGCGCGAGTCCCTCGTACCTTCACAAAACAAATAAATCCTCGCAACCAACGCAAATAGGGGTTGTCAATCCCTATAAGGCCACTTATGAGAGTGAGATCTGATAGATATGATAAGATAATATTTTTGGTATTTTTGTGATAAATATGCAAAGTAAACTAAAAGCAAAGTAAAATCAAAAGGAAATAACTAAGTAGTAGGAGATTAATATGATGAAGATAGACCCGGGGGCCATAGGTTTCACTAGTGGCTTCTCTCGAGAGCATAAGTATTCTACGGTTGGTGAACAAATTACTGTTGAGCAATTGACAGAATTGAGCATAGTTATGAGAATATCTAGGTATGATCATATATATAGGCATCACATCCGAGACAAGTAGACCGACTCCTGCCTGCATCTACTACTATTACTCCACTCATCGACCACTATCCAGCATGCATCTAGAGTATTAAGGTAAAAACAGAGTAACACCTTAAGCAAGATGACATGATTTAGAGGGATAGACTCATGCAATATGAAGAAAACCCCATCTTGTTATCCTCGATGGCAACAATACAATACGTGCCTTGCTGCCCCTTCTGTCACTGGGAAAGGACACCGCAAGATCGAACCCAAAGCTAAGCACTTCTCCCATGGCAAGAACAACCAATGTAGTAGGCCAAACCAAACTGATAATTCGAAGAGACTTGCAAAGATAACCAATCATACATAAAAGAATTCAGAGAAGATTCAAATATTATTCATAGATAGACTTGATCATAAACCCACAATTCATCGGTCTCAACAAACACACCGCAAAAAGAAGATTACATCGAATAGATCTCCACAAGAGAGGGGGAGAACATTGTATTGAGGTCCAAAAATAGAGAAGAAGCCATCTAGCTACTAACTATGGACCCGTAGGTCTGAAGTAAATTACTCACACTTCATCGAAGAGGCTATGGTGTTGATGTAGAAGCCCTCCGTGATCGATGCCCCTCCGGCGGAGCTCGGGAACAGGCCCCAAGATGGGATCTCGTGGATACAGAAAGTTGCGGCGGTGGAATTAGGTTTTTGGTAACGTCTCCGATCGTTTGGGTGTACGTAGGTATATATAGGAGGAAGGAGTACGTCGCTGGAGCAATAGGGGGCCCACGAGGGTGGAGGGCGCGCCTGGGGGGGGGGGGGAAGGCGCGCCCCTACCTCATGGCCTCCTCTTTTCTTTCTTGACGTAGGGTCCAAGTCTCCCGGGTCTTGTTTGTTGAGAAAACCACGTTCCCGAAGGTTTCATTCCATTTGGACTCCGTTTGATATTCCTTTTCTTCGAAACCCTAAAACAGGCAAAAAACAACAATTCTGGGATGGGCCTCCGGTTAATAGGTTAGTCCCAAAAATAATATAAAAGGGGATAATAAATCCCAATAATGTCCAAAACAGTAGATAATATAGCATGGAGCAATCAAAAATTATAGATACATTGAAGACGTATCAAGCATCACCAAGCTTAATTCCTGCTCGTCCTCGAGTAGGTAAATGATAAAAACAGAATTTTTGATGCGGAGTGCTACTTGGCATAATTTTAATGTAATTCTTCTTAATTGTGGTATGAATATTCAGATCCGAAAGATTCAAGACAAAAGTTCATATTGACATAAAAATAATAATACTTCAAGCATACTAACTAAGCAATTATGTCTTCTCAAAATAACATGGCTAAAGAAAGTTATCCCTACAAAATCTTATAGTCTGTCTATGCTCCATCTTCACCACACAAAATATTTAAATCATGCACAACCCCGATGACAAGCCAAGCAATTGTTTCATACTTTTGACATTCTCAAAACTTTTTCAATTTTTATGCAATACATGAGCGTGAGCCATGGACATAGCACTATAGGTGAAATAGAATGGTGGTTGTGGAGAGGACAAAAAGGGAGAAGATGGTCTCACATCAACTAAGCGTATCAACGGCCTATGGAGATGCCCATCAATAGATATCAATGTGAGTGAGTAGGGATTGCCATGCAACGAATGCACTAGAGCTATAATTATATGAAAGCTCAAAAAGAAACTAAGTGGGTGTGCATCCAACTTGCATGCTCATGAAGACCTAGGGCATTTTGAGGAAGCCCATCATTGGAATATACAAGCCAAGTTCTATAATGAAAAATTCCCACTAGTATATGAAAGTGATAACATGAGAGACTCTCTACTATGAATATCATGGTGCTACTTTGAAGCACAAGTGTGGTAAAAGGATAGTAGCATTGTACCTTTGCTCTTTTTCTCTCATTTTTTATTTGGGCCTTTTCTCTCTTTTTTATGGCCTCTTTTCTTTCTTTTTATTTTTCGTCCGGAGTCTCATCCTGACTTGTGGGGGAATCATAGTCTCCATCATCCTTTCCTCACTGGGACAATGCTCTAATAATGATGATCATCACACTTTTATTTCTCTTACAACTCAACAATTACAACTCGATACTTAAAACAAAATATGACTCTATATGAATGCCACCGGCGGTGTACCGGGGTATGCAATGAATCAAGAGTGACACGTATGAAAGAATTATGAATGGTGGCTTTGCCACAAATACGATGTCAACTACATGATCATGCTAAGCAATATGACAATGATGGAGTGTGTCATAATAAACGGAACGGTGGAAAGTTGCATGGCAATATATCTCGGAATGGCTATGGAAATGCCATAATAGGTAGGTATGGTGGCTGTTTTGAGGAAGGTATATGGTGGGTGTATGATACCAGCAAAAGGTGCGCGGTATTAGAGAGGCTAGCAAAGGTGGAAGGGTGAGAGTGCGTATAATCCATTGACTCAACATTAGTCATAAAGAACTCATATACTTATTGCAAAAATCTACAAGTTATCAAAGCAAAGTATTACACGCATGCTCCTAGAGGGATAGATTGGTAGGAAAAGACCATCGCTCATCCCCGACCGCCACTCATAAGGAAGACCATCAATAAATAAATCATGCTCCGACTTCATCACATAACGGTTCACCATACGTGCATGCTACGGGAATCACAAGCTTCAACACAAGTAGTTATCAAATTCACAACTACTCAACTAGCATGGCTTTAATATCACCATCTCCATATCTCAAAACAATTATCAAGTGTCAAACTTATCATAGTATTCAACACACTTGTCGGTGTCAAAACCGGCGGATCTCGGGTAGGGGGTCCCGAACTGTGCGTCTAGGCCGGATGGTAACAGGAGGCAAGGAACACGATGTTTTACCCAGGTTCGGGCCCTCTTGATGGAGGTAAAACCCTACGTCCTGCTTGATTAATATTGATGATATGGGTAGTACAAGAGTAGATCTACCACGAGATCGGAGAGGCTAAACCCTAGAAGCTAGCCTATGGTATGGTTGTTGTTCTGTATCTTCTATCGACTAGTCTGGCCCTGGTTTATATAATGCACCAGAGGCCTAGGTTAACAAGAGTCCTAGCCGAATACGCCGGTGGGGAGAAGTCCTTGTCTTGATCGTCAAGTCTTTGTGGAATCTTCCTTGTATGCGGCAGCTGTCCGCACTGGCCCATGAGTATACGGCCATGGGGGGCCTCGGCCCAATCTAATAGATCGGGAGACGACATGGTGAGTACCCCTAGTCCAGGACACCGTCAGTAGCCCCCTGAACCGGTCTTCAAGTTAGGGATGCTCCTCGATTCTTCCGAACTGTTCTTCATCTTCGGTCGTCGGTCTTGAAAACTGGTTCAACAAATCTTCTTTATCTTCGATCTTGAGGATCGCCGAAATGCATTCGACGAGTTTACACGTCGGGTATCCGAGGAGCCCCTTTAAGTTTCCGGCCTTTACCAATGCCTTGTTATTTTTATGCCACACCTCGGGTTTGAAGTTGTTCCCGGGCGGCAGCGTCCTCTTGCGTCCGAGCTCCAACGCCGGACCGCTTCCCAGCTCTAACGCCGGAATGTATCTGAGCTCCAACGCCGGACTATGTATCCGAGCTCCAATGCCGGACTGTATCCGAGCTCCAACACCGGACTATATCCGAGGTGTCGTAAATCACCTTGGTTCAAAGAAGTTTGAAGGAGTTTAGCCGAGCTTAATGCCGGAAATGCCCTCTATGGAGCCAGCCACTAGCGCCCGAGCTTTATGTCGGGCTGCTTCCGAGGTGGTGCACCACCCCGAATGTGGGCCGATTTTTGTGAATATTTTTTATTGGTGCAATTTATTCTCTGCCGAGATATATAGCCAATAGCCCTCAAGGTGTGTGTCGGTCTAAAACCCGAGATGCACCTGAAGGATGACGTAAGACCGCTGATCCCAGTAGCCGCTGAGACTCAGGCTGATTTGCAAAATCGGCCTGAGGATCAAGTCCAAGCTCGGCAGAATACTTCGGGACACTAAAAGCGGCATGCTCAGTCCTCGAGACTCAGGTTGGGTGCGGCCGACCATACGGAGGATCAAAATCTCCTCGGAAACTATATTGCACATAAAATTTTCTACATTGGACAAGCAATGCAGTAGCCCCCGAGACACTGGTCGGGTGGTAACACCAGATCAGGGGATCAATGTGCCCCTTTAATATTTGTAAATAATAAGCCTGAAGCCCAGTAGCCCCCGAGCCTTAATGCGGGCACAGGTGGCCGAATTAAGGATCAATATCCATAGTAAAATCACAAATTATGTGTAATGACTCTATGTATCCAAGTACTTTACGTCATTAATGCTCGGATCTGCATTGTACAAAACTTTGTTGACCGACCATTGACTTCCACCTCCTCGGCCAGTAGCCGAGGAGTGTTTGTCCTACTTTATAAAGCCTTTATGAGGGCAAAGATTTACAACAAACAAGGCAATCTGGCCATACGGTTTTATAAACAAAGGTACGCAGAGAGTTATATTACTGTTTAACAGAAGAAATGTCTTTCAAAGAAAATAGTCCCGCTATCGGTTCCTTTCTTTGGGTTGTCATGCTAAGCATGATCATTAAACCTCAGCTCTAATGTAAGAGCAAAATATTGAGGATTTAGTTTGGGAGGGCAGTTAATAGCCCCCGGTAGTGTTCGGCGACAGTCGGGGTCAAGCCGTAAACACTTCGGCCAATGTTATGAACGGCCCATCATTTAACATAGTCATCGGATCGCTGACCAGTTTACGCTTATTGTGAAAGTCAGTTTTTGGCTTTCTCCACTGAGGTGCTTAACCATGTGAGCTGGAAGCACAATCGCGGTGGTTCTCCCTTTGCACGCCTAGCCGAACAAAACGGAACGTAGGAAGCAAGTGCAGGAGCCGGGCAACCCAACTATTGACCGAAGACACAATTCGAAACCGATGCATATATAGCAATATCTGAGAATGTTTTTGCCGAATCCCTAAAGGTGTCCGGCGTTGCACTGCGAGACTAATGCTGGAAAAGCACAAATAGTTTAAAAGTGCCAAAAGCTTGGACAACCAAGAAACGTCAGTAAAAACATGACATCCGAAAAATATCAAGTGTTCGGTGCCAATCCGAAAGTTGGTCTTAGAAAAAAGAAGTGCTTATGTCGTGCTTTAACATGATACATCCTATCTCAAGACTTCGAGCGGGTCAGCCTACGGCTTCAACCTCCTATCCCGAGGGAGGAGTACTTCTCATCAGGCTAGTTTAGCAAACTAAACTCTAGCGGCTTTGAGAGAGAAATTAGGCTCCCCGGCTAGTGACCGCACAATCGTGTCGAAAAAAGGAGTGATAAATAATAATAATAATAAAACTTTGCAACGACTAAGAAGAAGAACACTGATTATAAAATGGCTCAAATAAACTTAAGAGCCCCCAAGTGACTTGGGTAGAAGAATGATTGCATGTACCGAAGTACTTATATCATATCTATGTTCAACCGAACTTTAAACGCGTCTTAACTGACCGTCAGCTTCTCCCTCTTCGGTCAAGGACCGAAAAGTGTTATGTACTCCATCGGTCGAGAATATCGATGGTGTTTCCAATAACCAGGCAATTAGGCCATGAGGCTATAACAGACAAAGCGCGCTCAGGGAACTTATGCTATATTACCGTGAAGTGTAAGAAGCATCTTCGAAGAAAATAGTACCCCCACCGATACCTTTCTTCGGTGCTCATTGTTATTATGAGACTTGTGCAATAGATTTTTTGTACTCATGAGTTCCGTTGTGTGCCGACCATCATTGAAAACTATAAGAGCGCTAGCTTTCGGCTTCACCCAGTCTGAGGTCCGGCTCGGGCGACCCGATCGTGACAATCGCAGAGGTGCTCCCTTTACTCCCTAGCCGAACAATCGGGAACGTAGGGGTAAACACAGGAGCGAGGCAACCCAGCTTGCAAATCTCTTAAGTCAATATGGTGCATATTGTGGCGTAATACACGAACAAGGAATGAAGCCGTACAAGTATAATCATATGCAAGTGGAAAAGCTTCATGAAGGAAGCCCCCAAATGAATTGGGTATTTGAATTTATGCGTCACAAACAAAGTAGAAAATCTCGTAGGCTCCGTTAGCGAAAGAAAATAAAAGAGCACTTCAAGGTACTGTAATGAACTCATTATTTATTTATATTGGTGTTATACCTACTGTATTCCAACTTCTCTATGGTTTATAAACTATTTTACTAGCCATAGATTCATCAAAATAAGCAAACAACACACAAAAACAGAATCAGTCAAAAACAGAACAGTCTGTACTAATCTGTATCTAGCGAAAGATCTGGAACCCCAAAAATTCTAAAATATATTTATTGACGTGAGGAATTTATATATTAATGATCTGCAAAAATAATTAACTAAATAGCACTTTAGAAATAAAAATGGCAGTAGTTCTCGTGAGCGCTAAAGTTTCCGTTTTTTACAGCAAGTTCAACAAGACTTTCCCCAAGTCTTCCCAACGGTTCTACTTGGCACAAACACTAATTAAAAACAAAAACACAACCAAAACAGAGGCTAAATAAATTATTTATTACTAAACAGGAGCAAAAAGCAAGGAATAAAAATAAAATTGGGTTGCCTCCCAACAAGCGCTATCATTTAACGCCCCTAGCTAGGCATAACAAGCAAGAATAGATCTAGGTATTGCCATCTTTGGTAGGCAATCCATAAGTGCCTCTCATAATAGTTTCATAAGGTAATTTAATTTTCTTTCTAGGAAAGTGTTGCATTTCTTTCCTTAATGGAAATTGGAATATAATATTTCCTTCCTTCATATTAATAATTGCACCAATCGTTCTAAGGAAAGGTCTACCAAGAATAATAGGACATCAAGGATTGCAATCTATGTGAAGAACAATAAAATATATGGGCACATAATTCCTATTTGCAACAATAAGAACATCATTAATTCTTCCCATAGGTTTCTTAATAATGGAATCCGCAAGGTGCAAGTTTAAAGAGCAATCATCAAAATCACGGAAACCTAACAAATCACACAGTCTTTGGAATCGTGGAAACACTAGCACCCAAATCACATAAAGCATAGCATTCATGATCTTTAATTTTAATTTTAATAGTTGGTTCCCACTCATCATAAAGTTTTCTAGGGTTAGAAACTTCCAATTCATGTTTTTCTTCATAAGATTGCATCAAGGCATCAACGATATGTTTAGTAAACGCTTTATTTTGACTATAAGCATGAGGAGAATTTAGCACGGATTGAAACAAGGAAATACAATCAATCAAAGAGCTATTTTCATAGTTAAATTCCTTAAAATCCATAATAGTGGGTTTAGCAACATCTAGGGTTTTAATTTCTTCAATCCCACTTTTATCAAATTTACCATCAGGATCAAAAAATTCCGAATTCTTGGAACACCTTCTAGGTAAAGGTGGATCATATTCAGTCCCATCATTATCAAGATTCATATTGCAAAACATAGATTTAATAGGGGACACATCAATAACTTTTAGATCTTCATCATTATTTTCATAGCAATCTGGTTTAGCGGCCATCTTATTAACTAAGGTAGCCTGCTTATCCAAAATTTCAGCAGTTAATTTCTCAAGATGAGCAATTTGGGATCTCAAACCATCGAATTCTTTAGACATATCATCAAGCTCTTTATTCATAAAATTCATAAAAAAATTCTGTTCTTTAAGCTCGTTTCTGAAGAAACTATTATGTTCAAATTGCAAAACCATAAAACTCCTGACATTGCTTTCGATCTCTTCTAGCCTTTTAAGATGGAGATCACCAAATTTAGGTAGAGCCATTGAGGCAAGCAAGCAAACTAACACACAAGCAAACAAAAAGCAAGCGGGCAAAAAGAGGCAAATAGAGAAAGAGAGGGAGGATAGAGAGAGAGAGAGGGCGAATAAAACAACAAGGGTGAAGTGGGGGAGAGGAAAACGAGAGGCAAATGGCAAATAATGTAATGCGGGAGATAAGGGTATGTGATGGGTACTTGGTATGTTGACTTTTGTGTAGACCTCCCCGGCAACGGCGCCAGAAATCCTTCTTGCTACCTCTTGAGCACTGCGTTGGTTTTCCCCAAAGAGGAAGGGATGATGCAGCAAAGTAGCGTAAGTATTTCCTTGAGTTTTTGAGAACCAAGGTATCAATCCAGTAGGAGGCTACGCGCGAGTCCCTTGTACCTTCACAAAACAAATAAATCCTCGCAACCAACGCAAAATAGGGGTTGTCAATCCCTATAAGGCCACTTACGAGAGTGAGATCTGATAAGATAGTATTTTTGGTATTTTTGTGATAAAGATGCAAAGTAAAATAAAAAGCAAAGTAAAAGCAAAAGGAAATAACTAAGTAGTAGGAGATTAATATGATGAAGATAGACCCGGGGGCCATAGGTTTCACTAGTGGCTTCTCTCAAGAGAATAAGTATTCTATGATGGGTGAACAAATTACTGTTGAGCAATTGACAGAATTGAGCATAGTTATGAGAATATCTAGGTATGATCATGTATATAGGCATCACGTCCGAGACAAGTAGACCGACTCCTGCCTGCATCTACTACTATTACTCCAGTCATCGACCGCTATCCAACATGCATCTAGAGTATTAAGTTAAAAACAGAGTAACGCCTTAAGCAAGATGACATGATGTAGAGGGATAGACTCATGCAATATGAAGAAAACCCCATCTTGTTATCCTCGATGGCAATAATATAATACGTGCCTTGCTGCCCCTACTGTCACTGGGAAAGGACACCGCAAGATTGAACCCAAAGCTAAGCATTTCTCCCATTGCAAGAAAGATCAATCTAGTAGGCCAAGCCAAACTGATAATTCGAAGAGACTTGCAAAGATGACCAATCATACATAAAAGAATTCAGAGAAGATTCAAATATTATTCATAGATAGACTTGATCATAAACCCACAATTCATTGATCTCAACAAACACACCGCAAAAAGAAGATTACATCGAATAGATCTCCAGAAGAGAGGGGGAACATTGTATTGAGGTCCAAAAAGAGAGAAGAAGCCATCTAGCTACTAACTATGGACCCGTAGGTCTGAAGTAAACTACTCACACTTCATCGGAGAGGCTATGGTGTTGATGTAGAAGCCCTCCGTGATCGATGCCCCCTCCGGCGGAGCTCCGGAACAGGCCCCAAGATGTGATCTCGTGGATACAGAAAGTTGCGGCGGTGGAATTAGGTTTTGGCTCCGTCTCTGATCGTTTGGGGGTACGTAGGTATATATAGGAGGAAGGAGTACGTCAGTGGAGCAACAGGGGGCCGACGAGGGTAGAGGGCGCGCCTGGGGGGGGGGGGGTAGGCGCGCCCCTACCTCGTGGCCTCCTCTTTTCTTTATTGACGTAGGGTCCAAGTCTCCCGGGTCTTGTTTGTTGAGAAAATCACGTTCCCGAAGGTTTCATTCCGTTTGGACTCCGTTTGATATTCCTTTTCTTCAAAACCCTAAAACAGGCAAAAAATAGCAATTCTAGGCTGGGCCTCCGGTTAATAAGTTAGTCCCAAAAATAATATAAAAGTGGATAATAAAGCCCAATAATGTCCAAAACAGTAGATAATATAGCATGGAGCAATAAAAAATTATAGATACATTGGAGACGTATCAGACTTCTCTTGCTATAAATGGGGAGGGGGGCAGAGCCCCCGTCTCCCATCTCTTCCTCGCTTGCTTGCTTCTTCGCTCCATTGCACGCAGTGTCACCAATGGCGCCACAAAGGAAGTTCTCCGCCGCCGAGAAGGGAAAGGCCCCTCGCGAGGGACCTGGCTCCCCGGCGCCCAAGCGCGGGACGCGGCCGTCCGCGCAAGCGCACCGCGTCCCCTGCCGCGGCCCACCGTCGAAGCAGCGTCGCGGCACGTGGATGGGGTCGTCCCAGCCATGGCGATCCGGTTGACGAGGGGAGGCATGCTCTAGTGGATTGGCCTCCCCGTCCGCGCTTCCACACGATGGAAGTGTCGCCGGAGTTTGTCGTCTGGTCGGAGAACCCGGCCAGCAACTGGCTCCCACTTCCACGCTTCTTCGCCGATGAGTTGCCGGCCTCCGGTCCAGGTGGACTCTGGCTGTAGGCGGATGGTTGCTGTAGCAAGGCTTCTTGGGTTGCAGTCGTGACTTCCGTCGCAGGCAACATAGCTCTGGCCCGCGACTGGCAGACGTTCGCCCGCGCGCGTGGCTTGGGCAGGCGGTGCGCCCTCCACTTTAAGTACGATGGTGGATCGACCCTCTTCATGAGAGTGTTTGGGGAAGATGGTCGCCATGCAGGGTGCTGCCCCGAGGCGAATGATGGTGAGGAGGTTCTCGGTCTCGGGGACGGCCGCGACGAGGATGAGGGTGAGCCTGCCCTCGGGGGCAGCCGTGTCTTGTATAGCTACGGCGGCTCTTTCTTTGGTGACAGTTCCAGCAGCAGTGGCTACGACCCGCCGCCGCGCCCGCTTTGAAGGCGGCAGTGGGTCATCTCGTCGCCGCGCCTCCGTGAAGCGTGTAGAAGGGTCCGGCTAGGCTTGGGGTGCCGCTAGGGGTCTGCCTCTGTGGATTGCTGCAACGCCACTTTTGTTTTACTCTTTTTCCCGCATCAAGAATGAAACCAGTATGGGCCCAGGGGGGCGTGTATCGAACTATAGTTCCTCGGTTGTCACACTATGCATGTTGTTCCCCTGTTGTGTCGTTATTTCGTGCGAAGATAACTAAACCTGGTATATTCGGGACGCCCTCTTCCTCACAAGGCGCTCATTTCCTCGTGTCCATCTTGCCTTGGCGGCCTGCATTCGCTCGGGAACTGCAAAAACTCATTAGGAGGTGCGCTAAAAGATTTGTCGATCACCCTGGCCCTGCCCTGGCGCTTTGGGTCATGGTACCCGAGGGGCACGGACTAGGAGAAGCACGCCAACTTTTGGGCTCGAACAAGGGTGGCTCGTGCGAAGTCAGAGAAGGGAAAAGAAAATGCTCGCGAGGGCACCTGCCTAGCCCCCTCGCGAGGCATGCGAGAGAGAGAACGCGAGCAAAGACGAGCTGAAAAATGCAGTGAGAGGTGAGGAGGTCAGATCAGCAAGGAACCCCAAAAGCAAACTTCGATTAAGGAAAAGCAAGCCAACTACGGAATACAAATGAAAAGCCGCGTCTGGCACCTAATCTAGTCTTCAAGTCTTCTCACCAGCGCAGAGCTAAGTGCTGCCACTAGGCGTGGGCGGGAGCCCCAAGGCCTGAGGCCGGCACCCCTGAGACTCCGGGGCGTGTATAGCCCCAACTCATTATTACGTGAGAGTGTCACAGGCGGCAATTCTTCACAGGCACTGGGCCTTCTTCACAGGCTCTGGGCCTTTCTTCACAGGCTCCGGGCCTTGCTTCACAGGCTCCGGGCCTTGCTTCACAGGCTCCGGGCCTTGCCTCACAGGCTCTGGGCCTTGCTTCATGGGTAGAACTTCCGGAGGTGCTGGATGTTCCAGGCGTTTTGGATTGGTACCCCGTATTGTGTCTCCAGGTGCATGGCGTCAGGCCTGGAGATGTGGACGACCTTAAACGGGCCCTCCCACATTGGTGAAAGCTTATGCAGCCCTTCCCTGGAGAGGACCCGCCTCAGGACTAGGTCACCTGTCTCGAGTGTCCTGGAGCGGATGTTGTGGCAGTGGTACCGCCTCAATGCTTGCTGATACCTCACCGCCCGTAGCGCAGCTTCATGGCGACGTTCCTTCCCCAGCACGAGGTCCATCCCCCGCGTGGCGTCCTGCTGCGTTTCGTCGAATGCCAGGACCCGTGCAGAGCAATGCTTGACCTCGTGAGGAAGGACCGCTTTAGCTCCGTAGATGAGGAAGAATGGAGTCTCTCCCATTGGCTTGGCGGTAGTGGTTCGGATGGACCACAGTACGGACTGGAGCTTGTCGTGCCAGCCCCTGCCGCAGGCCTCCAGCTTCTTCTTGAAGGTCCTGGTCTTGAGGCCCCTCAGGACCTCCGCATTGGCACGTTCGGCCTGTCCATTACTCCTGGGGTGGGCCACTGAAGCATAGCAGATCTGCGTTCCAAGGTTAGCACAGTAGGTTTTGAAGAGGTTGCTAGTAAACTGCGAACCGTTATCTGTGATGATGCGGTTGGGGACCCCGAAGCGGATTACAAGGCCCTTGATGAACTTGACAGCAGAGTCGGCTGGGATGGTACGGACGGTTTCCACTTCTGCCCACTTGGTGAACTTGTCGATGGAGATGTAGAGGTAGCAGTAGCCCCCTAGCGCCTGAGGGAACGGGCCTAGGATATCCAGCCCCCAGACCGCGAACGGCCATGTGAGTGGGATGGTTTGAAGACCCTGAGCTGCCTGATGGATTTGCTTGGCGTGGAACTGGCAAGCTTCGCAGGATTTAACCAACTCGGCTGCGTCATTGAGTGTTGTAGGCCAGTAGAATCCACTGCGGAACACCTTGCCGACGAGGGTCCATGATGACGAGTGGTGCTCGCAGTCCCCGCCGTGTATGTCAATCAGCAACTCCCTTCCTTGATCGTTGGATATGCAGCGCAGCGTGACATCGTTCGGTCGTTTCCTGTATAACTCGCCATCTTGGATACAGTATGTCGTGGCTTGCTGGGCCACGCGCTCCGCCTCCTCTTCCTTCTCCGGCAATGTCCCGTGTGTTAAGTACTCCTTGAATTCCTTGGTCCAGCATTCCTCCTGGGGCTCGAGCGCCAAGAGCAGCCGAGCTCCTGAGGTCGGGCCACAGGCTGGGGCTCATGTGGCCAGAGGCTGGGGGAGCTCCTCCCGAGGTTGAGTCGTGCTTGAAAGAGGTGGCGCAGCCAATGGCTTGAAGAGCCGCTCCTCAAAGACGCCTGGCTCCTGTGGTTGCCACTTGGATGCTCTCGTAGCGATGCCGTCAGCCTCCTTGTTGGTGCCCCGGGCTACGTGCTGCAGCTCCAGGCCCGATAACTGTTTCTCCATCTGTGCACCTCCGCGAGGTAGGCCTCCATATGCTCGTCCTTTGGCTCGTACACCTTGTTTTGACAAGGAGTTGTGAGTCGCCTCTGACGGTGAGGTGCTTCACCCCTAGAGCCGCCGCAGCCTTCAGGCCAGCTATGAGGCCTTCGTATTCTGCGATATTGTTGGAGACCTTCTCGCCGTGCTGAAAGCAGAGTTGCATGGCGTAGTAGAGCTTGTCCTGGGTGGGCGAGATGAGCACTGCTCCAACCCCCGCGCCCTGGTGCGCGAGGGCGCCATCAAAGTACATGACCTAGCCGTCCGGAGCCTCACTTCCTGGGGAGGTGGACCGGTCTTCTCCTTCCTCAAGTGTTAGGGCATCCGTCCATTCTGCCACAAAGTCAGCGAGTGCGGCCCCCTTGATGACCTTGGTAGTGCTGAACTCCAACTGGAATGCTTGCAACTCGATGTTCCACTCAGTGACCCTTCCGGCCGAGTTAGGGCTCCTAAGCACCCTCTCCAATGGGTAGGCTGAGACGACCTTGATGGGGTGGCCCTGGAAGTAGTGTCGGACTTTGCATGAGGCCACCAGGAGTGCGAGCATGAGTTTCTGGGGCATGGGGTAGCGTGCCCTCGCGTCCCGTAGTACGGTGCACACCGGGTGTTCGACGAGGGCCGGCACACTGTCGAGGCTCGGGTCCTGCGGAGATCAGGGCATATCCTGAGGTGGGAGGATCCCTGAGACCTGATTGTCCTCGGGGGCTTCGGCAATGCCGCCCTGCTAAGCTTGACCTTCCAACGCTGATGCCGTTGTTGCGCCTTCCTGGCCCCACGCCACTTCAGCCCTGGCTTGGCGCGGTGCGCCCTTGGCTTGGCGCTCCTCCCAAACCGCCACCAACGCCGCGCTGGCGGAGTACGGGGTGGCAGCAAGGTAGAGTACCAGAGACTCGAGGGGCTGTGGTGCCACCATCATCGGGGGGCTAGTAAGGTATTTCTTGAGGTCTTGAAAGGCCCGTTCGGCCTCCGGGTTCCATTCGAAGGGGACCTTCTTCTTCATGAGCTTGAAGAAAGGTAAGGCACGCTCTCCTAATTTGGAGATGAAATGCCCTAGCGCGATCACCCGCCCTGCTAGCTTCTGCATCTCTTTGAGGGTTTGTGGTGGGCTCATGTCCTCGATGACCTTGATCTTCTCTGGGTTAGCCTCGATCCCTCTGTGGGATACGAGGAATCCCAGCAGCTTACCGGAGGGGATGCCGAACACGCACTTCTCCGGGTTGAGCCTCAAGTTCACTTGGCGCGGGCTCTCGAAGGTCTCCTCCAAGTCTTGAATCAATGTCCTCGCCTCGCGAGTCTTGACCACTATGTCATCGACGTAGGCCTCTGCATTTCTCCCGAGCTGCCGCCCCAGAGCAATGTGCATCAACCGCTGAAAGGTCGCGCCCGCGTTGCGTAGCCCGAAGGGCATGTAGGTGTAGCAGTACACCCAACATGGTGTCAAGAAGGCCGTCTTCTCCACATCTTCCACCGCCATCTTGATTTGATGATACCCTAAGAACGCATCCAGGAAGCACAGCAGGTCACACTCGGCGGTGGAGTCGACAATCTGGTCGATGCACGGGAGTGGGAACGGATCTTGGGGGCAGGCTTTGTTAAGATTGGTGAAGTCGATGCACATTCGTTCCTTCCCGCCTTTTTTGGCACAACGACTGGGTTCGCCAGCCATTCGGGGTATCGGACCTCCCGGATGGCACCTCCTGCTTCCAGCTTGCGTGTCTCTTGGACGATGAAGGCCTGCTTCTCAGTGGACTGCTGTCTTGCTCGCTGCTTCACGGGGCCAATGTTGGGGCACACCCTTAGATGATGCTGGATCACCTCCCTCGGGACCCTACCAGCTGATTGGGTTCCCATGCGAATATCTCCTTGTTCGCGCGCAAGAACCTCACCAGGGCTTCTTCTTGTTCCGGGTCAAGGCCGGCTCCTATGGTGAAGGTGGCTCCTGAAGACCCGTCCTTGCTGACTGGTACCTGCTTGGTTTCCACCTTGTCTTGGGTGAACAGCTTCTTCTTCTTGGTGGGCGCGACCTCCCTGGCCGCCGGGGCACCGGCGTCGGCGGGTTGTGCTGCTGCCGCGATCTTGAAGGCGAGCCTGAGCGCCGTCACGGCCTCCTTAGTGTCTCCCTTGATGGTGAGGACGCCCTTGCTCCCTGGCATCTTCATGAGGTTGTAAGCCGGGTGAGTCGCCGCCATGAACTGAGCGAGAGCCGGGTACCCGAGGATGGTGTTGTACGGGAGACCGATGCGAGCGATGTCGAAGTCCACCAGCTCGGTGCGATAGTTGTCGCGCGTGCCAAAGGTGAAAGGGAGGCGGATCCGCCCCAGGGAGTGGACAGCTCCACCACCCACTCCCGAGAAGGGCTTGCTGAGGCCGAGCCGCTCGAGCAGCACGTGGAGAAGGCTGAAGGCTTCTACTGAGAGCAAGTTGAGGCCAGCACCGCTGTCGGTGAGGGTCTTGGTGACAGCCATGTTGCATATAGTGGGTGTGTAGAGCATCGGGAGCATCCTGGAGCCGGCGGTGGAGTCGGGGTGGTCTTCTGAGCCGAAGGTGAGGTCGGCCTCTGGCGCAGCCCAACCTGGCGGAGCCCCTGGTTGCCTGGAGGTGGCCCCAATCTGACGAAGGAACGGCTTGGCGTGGCGGTCTGATGGTGGTGCTTGAGAGCCGCCCAGCAGGGCCGCGACTGCGTGGTGCGCCGGCACCGCGTAGCGAGTAGTGAAGAGGTCGCAGAGCTCCTCCCAAGATGCCACCGTGGATCCGGGAAGGTTGAGCAGCCAGGCGCGCGGCTTGCCGGCGAGGGCCATGGGAAGCCAGTTGGCCATGACCTTGACATCGCCCCCGGCTTCGAGGACGGCCTCCTCGTACGTCAGTAGGAAAGTTGATGGGTCCACCACGCCGTCGTAGTGCAGCGACATCTCCGGCCTGAACTTGGGCGTCCACTGCACCCGCCGCAGGGCGGGGGCCAGGGCTCGGAGCCCCTGGCCCCGTCGTCAACGCTGACCGTCGGAGTCGGCAGCGGGGCGCCGGCCATGTGGGTGAATCGCGGTGGCGACGGAGCACAGATCGTCAGAGGGGAAGCTACGACGCACCCCTACTTGGCGCGCCAAATGTCGGATGTGGGGTTCCGGCAAACCCTTAAGGTTCGAACACTGGGGTGCGCGCGAAGTCTTTTCCTCCCACCGATCTACACCCTAGCTCACTAAGATCTCGCGGACGAACTCGACAAACTCGCAACACAGAAAGACACAAGATTTATACTGGTTTGGGCCACCATTGTGGTGTAATACCCTACTCCAGTGTGGCGGTGGTGGATTGCCTCTTGGGCTGATGATGAATAATACAAGGGGAAGAACAGCCTCCTGAGGGTGAGGTGTTCTCGTGCTTGTCTACTTGTGTGTGTGGGGATGATCTTCCGGATCCGTCCTTGCCTATGGTGGTGGCTAGTCCTATTTATAGAGGCCCTGGTCCTCTTCCCAAATATTTAGCGGGAAGGGAGCCAACAACAGCGGGCAAATTTGAAGGGGACAGCTAGTACAAGCTTTCCTGACAAAGGTGGTCTCCGCCTGTGAAAGGCTCTGGTGGTGACGCCGTCTTGGGCTCCACAATGACCTCCGTCTTGCCGTCCTTCTGGTCTTGGTCTTGTTGCACCAATATGGCAACCTTTGCCTGATGCCTTGGTACTCCTCGCCTGCGCTGGCCTCCTTAGCACCAAAGAGGAAACAAGGACGCTTCGCGCACTGGCGCCCGCCTGGTGTCGATCGTCATGGCTCACGTCACGAGAGCCTCGTGAGGTTTGCCTCGCCTTGTTATCTCCGCCCCTCGTGAGCTTTCCCGACTAGGCCACTCCAGAGGAGGTCTTGTGTCGTCCGCCTCGCGAGGCTTGGCCCCTCGCGAGGGTCTTGGATGCCTTGTTGATGAAGGTGGGCCGTACGGCCTGCTGGCTTCGCCACGCCGCAGGCTGCCAGCAAGAAAGTCTGGGGACCCCCGTTCCCAGAACGCCCACAGCTAACAATGGTGAATTGATCTATGTCACGACGAAGCCTAAGATAGGAAGCAGTGGGGACCTCATTGAACCTTTTAATGATGCGACCGTGAGGAAGTGGAGGTTCAAGAGAGATGCGATGGGCATCACCTTGAGGTTGTTCCGGAGGAGCAGGAGGCTTGAAAGTGGGCCGACGTGTTCCCGGTTTAGGTGCGGAGGTGCGAACGGCGACATAGGCGGGCTGCTCCAAATTCGCCATTTCGTCCTCATAGTCGGATCCCTTCGATGAGGAGTCACTAGCCGAGCTGTGAGGGAGGGTGGCACGCTTCCGGGGACGGGCCCTCTCTTGTGAATCGTCAGAGCCACCACGATGAGGCGGATGGGATGGTCCATCGGTGACTTGCTTGCACGCAGAGTGCTTGGTCCTTGGCATAGCGACCTAGAGAAGGAGGAAGCCCCAGTTTACTTAATCACCGCCATAGATCAAGGAAGTTCGAGAAATGAGGGGAGAAAGAGAGTCGCTACCTCGGGAGGGCGAGGAGGAGATGCGACGGAGATGAACGGGTTTCCCCGATGCCTGCTGGGACTAGAGGAGGATGAGCAGGGTCCCGATGGCGACCGCCCGTGCAAAGACGACGAGGACCACGACCGGCGTGCACCCCCAGCGAGGAGATTGAGCGGCGGCGGAGAAGATATGAGGGACGGCAGTTTTTAGGTTTAGGAACCGCTACAAGACGCGGGCTTTATATATAGGCGGGCCAAGAGTTGACCGGACGACCGGTGTGGAGCGGACGTCCGGGGCCTGAGAAGGCAAACAGATGTGCCAGGGAGCGGACGACCGGCAACGCCTGGACGTCTGACGGATCTGAGTATGGTAGGAAATAGCGGACGACCGGTATTACCGGATATCCGACGCGATTGTCTAGGGCAGAAACTAGCGGACGTCCGGTATTATGGCACCAGAGAGGATGTTATGAACGTCCGGTACATAGCGGACAACTGGAAGCACTTGTGGATTTTATTTATTTATTTACTTAAAACACAAAGGGGCCATAGTTGTGGTCATAGTTGGTGCTAATGACCATGATGGGGAGATGATGAGTTCAAAACATAGTAGGATGCAAAATCACAATATATTAAGCATTGAGGAACCTATGTCAACTCTAAAACACATCGCTCAGATATTGTTCTAATGACAAGAGCAGTGGCCAAGGCCACCATGTATGAGTATTCTTGACATGGCTTCCCAATGATTTGAACTTTGGGTGCATAATCACTACTCCATCATTGAAAGCACCATAGTTAGAATAACATGATATCTTTGAGAGTGTTTTTTCTATTTATGCATTGTGTAGGGTGAGAATACTCATGGATTGAATGTCTCCCCCTAAATATATGCTACATCAAGACAAGACATTAAGTTCATGCATGAATGGGTACTACATTTCACATAATATTGTCAAGCTCTAAGATACCAAGTTCACGCCTAAGTTGAAAAAACATTGATTCATCCAATGGCTTGGTGAAAATATCTGCAAGTTGCATATCTGTGCCAACATGAGCAATGTCAATATCACCCTTCTCCACATGATCTCTCAAGAAGTGGTACCTAATCTCAATGTGCTTGGTGCAGGTATGATCTTTGGGGTTCTCAGCAATATTGATGGCACTTTCGTTATCACATAGAAGAGGCACATGTCTATAGGTGATACCGTAATCCTTCAAAGTTTGCCTCATCCATAGTAACTGAGTTGCACAACTGGCGGTTGCAATGGATTCAGCTTCAGCGGTGGAGAGGGCAACACAATTTTGTTTCTTCGAGGATCAACTTACCAAGGAGCGTCCAAGGAATTGACATGCACCGGAGGTGGACTTATGATCCACTTTGTCTCCAGCCCAATCCGCATCCGTGTACCCAATGAGATCAAACTTAGCATCCTTGGGGTACCATAGACCCAACTTTGGGGTGTGAACAAGGTATCTAAGAATATGCTTAACCGCCTTATGATGACTTTCCCTAGGGGAAGCTTGAAATCTAGCACACATGCATACACTAAACATGATGTCTGGTCTAGATGCACAAAGATAAAGCAATGAACCAATCATAGAGAGGTATTTAGATGGGTTGAAGGGGATACCGTTTGTGTCTTCAGTGAGTACAATTTTGGTTGGCATAGGTGTTTTACATGGGCTAGCATCAGACATGCCAAATTTTGCTAGGATATCCTTGAGGTATTCTGCTTGAGACAAGAAAATTCCTTCTTGAAATTGTTGAATTTGAAATCTGAGGAAGAACTTCAAATCCACATTGAGTGACATTTCAAAATTCTTGGTCATTGAAGCCGCAAACTTCTTGCACAAATGAATGTTAGGAGAACCAAAAATGATATCATCTACATAGATTTGGCATAAGATCAAATCACCTTTGTCCCTCTTAGTAAAAAGAGTGGGATCGATCACCCCTCTCACAAAACCATCATCGAGTAAAAACTTCTTAAGATGATTATACCAAGCATCAGGTGCTTGTTTGAGGCCATACAAAGCCTTATGAAGTTTATACACATAGTCTTTGTGGTCAGGATCAACGAACCCAGGTGGTTGTGATACATATACTTCTTCTTGTAGAGGACCGTTAAGGAAATCGCTCTTCACATCCATTTGATGTAATGTAAAGCCATTGAAATCGGCATAAGCAAGTAAGATGCGAATGGATTCCAGATGGGCAACGGGGGCAAAGGTCTCATCAAAGTCCAAACCTTCAACTTTTGAGTACCCTTGTGCCACTAACCTTGCCTTATTGCGGATGATTACACCATTCTCATCTTGCTTGTTCTTGAAAATCCACTTTGTTCCAATGACGTTATGTTCCGTAGTTGGCCTCTTGACTAATGACCACACTTGATTGCACTCAAAGCTATTAACTCTTCTTGCATAGCAATGAGCTAATCATTGTCAATCAATGCTTCTTGTACCTTGAGAGGCTAAACACTAGACACAAACAAGAAGTGAGCACAAAAGTTTTTCAATTGTTTACGAGTGACTCTACCTTTCGATATGCCGGTGAGAATTGTCAACATCAACACGACTGGCCACTCGAGGCATGATGGAGGTTAAGTTTCGCGAGGTTCAACTTCATGTCCATTATCCACATCCTCAACATAAGGATTATTGATGTGTGGTGGAAGGTCTTCTTCTTCATCTTCCATTTGTTGAGGTTCATTGTCAATGATTGCACTTTCTTATTCTTGCCCTTGGTGATGATCTTGTTCTTGATGTTTATCATGAAGAGGAACTTGATCATCATCTTGTACTTGGTCTATGGGTATTTGTTGAACAATAGGAGCTTGAGGTGGTATGGGTGTTGAAGTAGTTTGATGATGCATGAAGCTTCCATCTTCTTCTTCATCATCATGAGATTCTTGCTCCATTGGAAGAAGTGCACCAACACCCATGGTCAAGATATCTTGAGAAGAGTCTTCTTCACCTACATCACTTAGATCAACTTGCTCCCCACGGGAGCCATTAAATTCATCAAACACCATCTCACAAGTTTCTACAACACATCCATTGGATTTTTTATAGACTCTATAGGCGTGAGAGTTTGATCCATAGCCAACAAATATGCCCTCAATGGTTTTGGATTGAAATTTTCCTAACCGTTCTCTTTTGTTGAGAATGAAACATTTGCACCCAAATACCTGAAAGTACTTGACATTTTGCTTGTTCCCAGTTAGAAGCTCATATGGAGTCCTTTCCAATATAGTGCGGAGAAAGAGCCGGTTTGATGCATGGCAAGCAATGTTGACAGCCTCGGCCCAAAAACTATGTGGTGACTTGTATTCATCCAACATGGACCTTGCCATCTCCACAAGTGTGCAGTTCTTCCTCTCTGCTACACCGTTTTGTTGGGGAGTGTATGGAGCTGAATATTGATGTTCAATCCCTTCATCACTAAGAAATTCTTCCAAGGTGTAGTTATTGAACTCTGAGCCATTATCACTTCGTATTGCCAAGATTTCTTTGCCAAACTTGTGTTGTGCTTGCTTGGCAAAATCAATGAAGGTGATCTTCGTCTCGTCCTTGGACTTGAGGAAGAAAACCCATGTATATCTTGAGTAACCATCAACAATAACAAGTCCATACTTTTTCCCACCAAGACTATCCCATGAAGGAGGCCCAAAAAGATCCACATGAAGGATCTCCAAAGGCCTTGAGGTAGACACAATATTCTTGGGTGGGTGCTTTGATTGATGTTGCTTCCCGGCTATGCATGCACTACACACATGATCTTTATCAAAAGATACATTTGTTAGTCCAAGGATGTGATTACCCTTTAAGAGATCTTGAAGATTTCTCATGCTGACATGGGCTAGCCGACGATGCCATAGCCACCCCTTGTCGGCCTTGGCCATTAGACAAGTTGCATGGAATGTGCTCTCTTTCAAGAAATCAACCGTGTAAAGGTTGCCATCCAACTCTCCAACAAAGGCCACTTCGAGAGTATCTATCTTAAAGGCTTTCACATCCGTTAGTCCAAAGAGTGTATCATAACCAACAGAAGCCAATTGGCGAACAGAAAGCAAATGGTATTTAAGGGATTGGACAAGCATGACATTTGCAAGCGACATGTCATTTGTGATAACCACCTTTCCCAACCCGAGTACCTGTTCTTTTGATCCTCCACCAAACATAATGCTCATAAATGGTGGAATAGCTTCCATGAAATCGTAGAGCAACTTGCTATCTCCGGTCATATGATTGGTACATCCACTGTCAATCACCCATTTTACTCCACCGAAGAAAGCAACCTACACACAATTATGACTTGGTTAGAGGCACCCATTTTGCAATGGGACCTCTCAAGTTAGTCACAAGGGTCTTAGGGACCCAAATAGCATAAAACCGGAATGCATTTCGAGGACCAACAAACTTTGCATAAACCTCTTCATCATTAGCCTTACGAAGTACATAGGAGGGAGGCATGAACTCTTTTGGCTTGTTGAGAGTGGGCATGCCCCTTGTGGCCTTCCCACTAACAACCTTACCTTTCTCCTTATACCCTTGTCATACAAAAGTTTCTTTTAGAGGGGTGGTGCACTTTTGAGAGGATTTCTTCTTCTTGCTTGTGCTAGGGTCAAACCTGAGTCCCTCTTTGGCGAACACTTCATTGTGTTGGCTCAATACCTCATTAAGGTTCTTTTTCCCTTGAGCACACTTCATGAGCCCTTTCTCGATTTGAGCCTTGAGAAAGCGATTTTCCTCAAGAATAGATGCTAGATCACTACTAGAGTTAGTAGTACAAGCATCAACATTGATAATAGGAGAAGAGTAAGCCTTGGCTAGATTTTCAAGATAAGTAAGCTTGAGTGTATCAAAACTCTTTGTAAGAAGGGTGAGCTCTTCTTCCTTAGTCTTGAGGGACACGGATAGGAGCTCACAATCCTTAGAGAGAGAAGCATTCGACTTCACAAGCTTACTTTTATCATTCATCAACTCTTTGTAAGAGTCAATAGCCTTTTTCAAGGAGGCAAGATCTTTAGTATGAACATCAATGTTTGCACCAATTTTCAAGCATAGTTCATCATTTCGTGTTTCCTCATATTGGACTTTCCTCTCAGGGATTTCATATTTTTCCTTTTCCTCAGTGACGAGGGTTTCGAGTTCCTTAATGGTGATGGTGTGCTTACTCGCCATCTCCATAAGCATACGAAACATAGTGAGCTTCTTTCCTTTGAGGGAGCACATGAACTTATTTAGTTTAGCAAGCATAGGATCATCTATATCATCATCCTCATGACTATCCTCCGCATCAATATACTCATCACTAGGAGTAGGAGGAGTGAAAAGAGGAGGATTTGATCGTGGAGTTACCTTGACCTTGTCGAGAGAGCTTTAGTCATTTCCATCTTCTACCATGGCCTTTGCCATTAGGAACTTGTGAGTGTTGCCCTTGTAGTCCTTCATATAGTTGTAGGTGACAACATCACTACTCTTTTTGACTAGCCTCAACGTGTTTTGAGAATCTTGAGCAACTTCGGCAACACCACTAACATCATCCAGATCAGATTCTTCTTGAGCAACCATTGATTTCCCATCTTTCTTCTTGAGCTTGGAGTTCAAAGGATTTGGCAACTGCTTCTTGGGAAAGGTCTTGGGAAACCTTGGTTTATCCTCCCTCTTCTCACAAGGGCACTCGTTGGAGAAGTGGTTGGTTTCTTCACAGTTCTATTATTTTCTTACTTTCTTCTTTTGAAATCTTCCCTTGAATTTTCCCGCGCTAAACTTCTTGACAAAGAGAGCCATGTCTTCATATGAAGGGCCCTCATAGGATTCAACCTCATCACCATCTTCATCATCATCATCTTCTTCTTCTTCACTTTGCTCATCTTCACATACATGCTTGGCCTTCAATTCAAGATTGATCTTTGATGTTGGAGTACCATGCATGGCAAGATGTTTTGTGGCATTTGCCTTTGACTCTTCAAATAGTTGGAAGGTGTATATGATGTCATATGCAGTCATTTCCTTGAAGGCATGGTGTTGTCTTATGTCCCACACCATTTGGTGGTGATATGGGGCAAGAGCATGAAGCAACTTGTCCACAAGAAATCGCTTAGTCATGTTGAATCCATCTTGTGTCTTGTCACACTCACACGACTCAATGTCAGCAGTGAGAGTCATGAGACGCTCAAGGAGTTGATTGGGAGTTTCACCTTTCTCCATACAAAAGTTTTGTAATTGCCCCTTGGCAATTTCATATTGAGCACTCCAGAGGGTGGAGGTACCGGTCTTGGATCTTATAATGCTTTCCCATAGTTCCTTTGCACTTGTGATGTGTATGAAAGGTCTCCTTTGCTTTTCAACCATACCTCTCCTTATACACATGGTTGCAGTGTCATTGAGATTCTTGTCATAAATTTCTCTTGGTGTAGGATTCTTTGGATCAACCACATGGTAAGCATACTCCAAAATCTCTAGCCTCTCACCATTTCCATATCGAAGATGATCCTGCATAGCAACTCTCCACAAGGCAAAATCGGAAGTGGCATCAAGTAAAGGAGGTTTGCCTTGAGGGTTATATTTTTGTTTCTCAACTTCGGGTCTTGCATAAAGCCAAGGAACACTAGAGTGATCATTTTTAGGAGGTTGTTGACCAAGTGATAGAGTAGGCACAATTGGCCTCGAAGCCGCACCACCATAAAGTGGTGCAAGCACCATGGACAACATGGCTAGTCTTAGTTGGACCAAGGCCTCATGAGAAGCATCATGCTCCTCTTTTTTCTTAGCAAGGGCCCGTTCCAGATCCTCGGAAGTAAAGGACTTGACTTCTGAAGAAGCCTCACCTTTATCCTTTGAATTTGTAACAAGGGGAGTCCCATCGGGGTTCATCTCGCTCTAGGGCGGTTAAGCCACAAGAATAGAGCACGAGGCTCGTATACCAATTGAAAGGATTGAGATGGACCTAGAGGGGGGGTGAATAGGTACAATTACAAATTTTAATTATTACTTAGCAATTTTAGGCAATAATGCGGAATATGAAGATGAGCCTAACAATTGCAAGTGTAGTACCAAGACCTAAGCAGGATAAACAAGTATTACACGTATGTAAGTAAGCAAGAACAATATGATACAAGTAATTGCTAAGATACAAGTAACCACAAGTAGAGAGTTAGGGTTAGGAATAACCACAACTCCGGGAGACAAGGATGTATGCCGATGTTCACTTCCTAGGAGGGAAGCTACATCACCGTTAGAGAGGTGGATGTTACCACGAAGGCACACCAACGCCACGAAGGCTCACCCTATTCTCCCTTTGAGACAAAACCACGGAGGCGTTTCTCAACCACCAGTGGTAGACCTTGGGGTGGTCTCCAAACCCTCACAAACTTTTCGGGGGTAATCACAAGGGTCAATTCCTCTCTGAAAGACTCCTACCGCCTAGGAGTATCCAACCTCCAAGAGTAACAAGAACGATGGGGAAAAGCTCAAGACTTGCTCAAATCACAAATTCCTTTGGTGCAAAGAAGGGGAAGGAGTGGATCTATCACTTGATTGAAGAACTTCTCTCAAATGTTCCCAAATCACTTGGGGATCTAGGATTTGGTGTAGAGGATTTACAGGAATTAAAAACCAAGTTTCTCAATCATTCCGGCCGAGCCACGACACCCAGATGTTTGAATTTTATTCCCACCTCTTGAGCACTGCGTTGGTTTTCCCTTGAAGAGGAAAGGGTGATGCAGCAAAGTAGCGTAAATATTTCCCTCAATTTTTGAGAACCAAGGTATCAATCCAGTAGGAGATCACGCTCAAGTCCCACGCACCTACACAAACAAATAAGAACCTCGCAACCAATGCGATAAAGGGGTTGTCAATCCCTTCACGGTCACTTACGAGAGTGAGATCTGATAGATATGATAAGATATTTTTTTGGTATTTTTATGATAAAGAGAAATAAAGATGCAAAGTAAAATAAACGACAATAGAAATAATTAAGTATTGGAAGGTTAATATGATGGAAGATAGACCCGGGGGGCATAGGTTCCACTAGTGGCTTCTCTCAAGAGCATAAGTATTACGGTGGGTAAACGAATTACTGTCGAGCAATTGATAGAATTGAGCATAGTTATGAGAATATCTAGGTATGATCATGTATATAGGCATCACGTCCGTGACAAGTAGACCGAAACGATTCTGCATCTACTACTATTACTCCACACATCGACCGCTATCCAGCATGCATCTAGAGTATTAAGTTCATAAGAACAGAGTAACGCTTTAAGGAAGATGACATGATGTAGAGGGATAAACTCATGCAATATGATATAAACCCCATCTTTTTATCCTCGATGGCAACAATACAATACGTGTTGTTTCCCTTTCTGTCACTGGGATCAAGCACCACAAGATTGAACCCAAAGCTAAGCACTTCTCCCATTGCAAGAAAGATCAATCTAGTAGGCCAAACCAAACTGATAATTCGAAGAGACTTGCAAAGATCAATCTAGTAGGCCATGGAGTTGATGTAGAGGCCCTCCGTGATCAATGCCCCCTCCGGCGGAGCTCCGGAAAAGGCCCCAAGATGGGATCTCTCGGGTACAGAAGGTTGCGACGGTGCAATTAGGTTTTCGTGGTGCTCCTGGATGTTTGGGGGTACGTGGATATATATAGGAGGAAGAAGTAGGTCGGTGGAGCAACGAGGGGCCCACGAGGGTGGAGGGCGCGCCCAGGGGGGTAGGCGCGCCCCCTTCCTCGTGGCATCCTCATTTTTTCCTTAACGCCCACTCCAAGTCTCCTGGATCACGTTTGTTGAGAAAATCATGTTCCCGAAGGTTTCATTTCGTTTGGACTCCGTTTGATATTCCTTTTCGGCGAAACCCTAAAATAGGCAAAAAAACAGCAATTTGGGCTGGGCCTCCGCTTAGTAGGTTAGTCCCGAAAATGATATAAAAGTGTAAAATAAAGCCCATTGACATCGAAAATAGATAATATAATAGCAAGGAGCAATCAAAAATTATAGATACATTGGAGACGTATCAAGCATCCCCAAGCTTAATTCCTGCTCGTCCTTGAGTAGGTAAATGATAAAAGAAGAATTTTTGATGTGGAATGCTTTCTAACATATTTCTCAATGTAATTTTTTATTTATTGTGGCATGAATGTTCAGATCCGGAAGATTCAAGAAAAAAGTTTAATATTTTCATAAAAATAATAATACTTCAAGCATACTAACTAAGCAATTATGTATTCTCAAAATAGCATGGCTAAAGAAAGTTATCCCTACAAAATCATATAGTCTCGCTATGCTCTATCTTCATCACACAAAATATTTAAATCATGCACAACCCGGATGACAAGCCAAGCAATTGTTTCATACTTTTGATGTTCTCAAAATTTTTCAATCTTCACGCAATATATGAGCGTGAGCCATGGATATAACACTATGGTGGAATAGAATGGTGGTTGTGGAGAACACAAAAAAGGAGAAGATAGTCTCACATCAACTAGGCATATCAACGGGCTATGGAGATGCCCATCAATAGATATCAATGTGAGTCGGTAGGGATTGCCATGCAACGGATGCACTAGAGCTATAAGTATATGAAAGCTCAACAAAAGAAACTAAGTGGGTGTGCATCCCACTTGCTTGCTCATGAAGACCTAGGGAATTTTGAGGAAGCTCATCATTGGAATATAGAAGCCAAGTTCTATAATGAAAAATTCCCACTAGTATATGAAAGTGATAACTCAAGAGACTCTCTATATGAAGAACATGGTGCTACTTTGAAGCACAAGGTGCGGAAAAGGATAGTAGCATTGTCCCTTCTCTCTTTTTCTCTCATTTTTTTATTTGGGCCTTCTTTTTTTGGCCTATTTTCTCTTTTTTTTTATTTTTCGTCTAGAGTCTCATCCTGACTTGTGGGGGAATCATAGTCTCCATCATCCTTTCCTCACTTGAGACAATGCTCTAATAATGATAATCATCACACTTTATTTACTTACAACTCAAGAATTACAACTCAATACTTATAACAAAACATGACTCTATGTGAATGCCTCCGGCGGTGTACGGGAATGTGCAATGATGCATGAGTGACATGTATGAAGAATTATGAACGGTGGCTTTGCCACAAATACGATGTCAACTACATGATCATGCAAGCAATATCAATATGAAAATGATGAAGCATGTAATAATAACGGAATGGTGGAAATTTGCATGGCAATATATCTCAGAATGGTTATGGAAATACCATAATATGTAGGTATGGTGGCTGTTTTGAGGAAGGTATATGGTGGGTTTATGGTACCGGCGAAAGTTGCGCGATACTAGAGAGGCTAGCAATGGTGGAAGGGTGAGAGTGCGTATAATCCATGGACTCAACATTAGTCATAAAGAACTCACATACTTATTTAAAAAATATATTAGTTATCGAAACAAAGTATTACACGCATGCTCCTAGGGGGATAGATTGGTAGGAAAAGACCATCGCTCGTCCCCGACCACCACTCATAAGGAAGACAATCAATAAATAAATCATGCTCCGACTTCATCACGTAACGGTTCACCATACGTGCATGCTATGGGAATCACAAACTTCAACACAAGAATTTCTCAAATTCACAACTACTCAACTAGCATGACTCTAATATCATCATCTCCATATCTCAAACCAATTATCAAGTATCAAACTTCTCATAGTATTCAATACACTTCTATGAAAGTTTTTATATTATTCCTAAAATAAAATTTCCATGTTGTTCTAAAGGACTCTCAAAATAATATAAGTGAAGCATGAGAGATCAATTATTTCTATAAAATAAAACCACCGTCATGCTCTAAAATATATAAGTGAAGCACTAGAGCAAAAACTATATAGCTCAAAAGATATAAGTGAAGCACATAGAGTATTATAATAAATTTCAAATCATGTGAGTCTCTCTCAAAAGGTGTGTACATAAAGGATGATTGTGGTGAACTAAAAATCAAAGACTCAAATCATACAAGATGTTCCAAGCAAAACACATATCACGTGGTGAATAAAAATATAGCTCCAACTAAAGTTACCGATAGACGAATACGAAAGAGGGGATGCCTTCCGGGGCATCCCCAAGCTTAGGCTCTTGCCACTCTTTGTTCCATAATCCATCAAATCTTTACCCAAAACTTGAAAACTTCACAACACAAAACTCAAATAGAAAATCTCGTGAGCTCCGTTAGCGAAAGAAAACAAAACACCACTTCAAGGTACTGTAATGAACTCATTATTTATTTATATTGGTTTTAAACCTACTATATTCAAACTTCTCTATGGTTTATAATATCTTTTACTAGCCATAGATTCATCAAAATAAGCAAACAACACACGAAAAACAGAATCTATCAAAAACAGAACAGTCTGTAGTAATCTGTAGCTAACGCAAACTTATGGAACCCCAAAAATTCTAAAATAAATTGATGGACGTGAGTAATTCTCTATTAATCATATGCAAAAATAATTAAATAAATATCACCTTCCAAATAAAAATGGCAGCAATTCTCGTGAGCGCTAAACTTTCTGTTTTTTACAGCAAGATCAAAAAGACTTTCCCCAAGTCTTCCCAACGGTGCTACTTGGCAAAACACTAATTAAACACAAAAAACACAACCAAAACAGAGGCTAGATAAATTATTTATTACTAAACAGAAGCAAAAAGCAAGGAATAAAAATAAAATTGGGTTTCCTCCCAACAAGCGCTATTGTTTAACGCCCCAAGCTAGGCATAAAAGCAAGGATAGATATATGTATTACCATCTTTGGTAGGCAATCCATAAGTGGATCCCATAATAGATTCATATGGTAATTTAATTTTCTTTCTAGGAAAGTGTTCCATGCCCTTCCTTAATGGAAATTGGAATTTAATATTCCCTTCCTTCATATCAATAATTGCACCAATCGTTCTAAGGAAAGGTCTACCAAGAATAATAGGACATGAAGGATTGCAATCTATATCAAGAACAATGAAATCTACGGGCACATAGTTCCTATTTGCAACAATAAGAACATCATTAATTCTTCCCATAGGTTTCTTAATAGTGGAATCCACAAGGTGCAATTTTAAAGAACAATCATCAAAATCACAGAAACCTAGCAAATCACACAAAGTTTTTGGAATCGTGGAAACACTAGCACCCAAATCACACAAAGCATAGCACTCATGATCTTTAATTTTAATTTTTATTGTAGGTTCCCACTCATCACAAAGTTTTCTACGGATAGAAACTTCCAACTCAAGTTTTTCTTCATAAGATTGCATCAAAGCATCAATGATATGTTTAGTAAAAGCTTTATTTTGACTATAAGCATGAGGAGAATTTAGCACGGATTGCAACAAGGAAGTACAATCTATCAAAGAGCAATAATCATAATTAAATTCCTTAAAATCCAAAATAGTGGGTTCATTACTATTTAAAGTTTTGACCTCTTCAATCCCATTTTTACCAATTTTTGCATCAAGATCTAAAAACTCCGAATTTTTGGAACGCCTTCTAGGTAAAGGTGGCTCATTTTAAATCCCATCATTATCAAGATTCATATTGAAAAAAAAATTAATAGGAGACACATCAATAACTTTTAGATCTTCATCTTTATTATCATGAAAACTAGAAGAACACACTTTCACAAAGCAATCTTTCTTAGCACACATCCTAGCGGTTCTTTCTTTGCACTCATCAATGGAAATTCTCATGGCTTTGAGAGACTCATTGATATCATGCTTAGGTGGAATATATCTAAATTTAAAAGAATCAACATCAAGAGAAATTCTATCAATGTTCCTAGCCAATTCATCAACCTTAAGAAATTTTTCTTCAAGCAAAGCATTGAAATTCTTTTGCGAATTCATAAACTCCTTAACACTAGTCTCAAATTAAGAGGGCATCTTATTAAAATTTCCTTTAGAATTGTTGTAGGAATTACCATAATTATTAGAGGAATTACTAGGAAACGTCCTAGAATTAAAATTACCTCTATATGTGTTATTACCAAAATTGTTCCTACCAACAAAATTCACATCCATAAATTCATTATTATTCTCAATCAAGGTAGACAAAGTCACATCATTAGGATCAGAGGAAACACTCTTATTAGCAAACAATTTCATAAGTTCATCCATCTTTCCACTCAAAACATTAATCTCTTCAATTGCATGCACTTTTTTATTAGTAGATCTTTGATTGTGCCATTGAGAATAATGAACCATAATATTATCTAGGAGTTTAGTAGCTTCTCCTAAAGTGATTTCCATAAAAGTGCCTCCAGAGGCCGAATCTAAAATATTTCTAGAAGCAAAATTCAATCGGGCATAAAAGTTTTGTATAATCATCCAAAGATTCAAACCATGTGTAGGGCACTTACGTATCATTAATTTCATCCTCTCCCAAGATTGTGCAACATGTTCATGATCAAGTTGCTTAAAATTCATAATATCATTTCTAAGAGAGATGATCTTAGTGGGAGGAAAATACTAAGAGATAAAAGCAACTTTGCACTTATTCCATGAATCAATACTATTTTTAGGCAAAGATAAAAACCAAGCTTTAGCACGATCTCTAAGCGAAAACGGAAATAGCTTAAGTTTAACAATATCATTATCCACATCTTTCTTCTTTTGCATATCACACAAATCAACAAAGTTGTTTAGATGGGTAGCGGCATCTTCACTAGGAAGGCCGGTGAATTGATCTTTCATGACAAGATTCAACAAAGCAGCATTAATTTCACAAGATTCAGCATCGGTAAGAGGAGCAATCGGAGTGCTAAGAAAATCATTGTTGTTGGTATTGGCAAAGTCACACAATTTAGTATTATCTTGAGCCATTGTGACAAGCAAGCAATCCAACACACGAGGAAACAAGAAGCGAGCAAAAAAGAGGCGAACGGAAAAATACAGGGCGAGAGGAAAAGAGGGCGAATAAAACGGCAAGGGTGAAGTGGGGGAGAGGAAAACGAGAGGCAAATGGCAAATAATGTAGTGTGAGGGACAAGAGTTTGTGATGGGTACTTGGTATGTCCTGACTTAGCAACGGCGCCAGAAATGGCTCGTTGTTGGGAGTCAAATCTTGACTTGACTTGGCGCAAATCTACCCGGCAACGGCGCCAGAAATCCTTCTTGCTACCTCTTGAGCACTGCGTTGGTTTTCCCTTGAAGAGGAAAGGGTGATGCAGCAAAGTAGCGTAAGTATTTCCCTCAGTTTTTGAGAACCAAGGTATCAATCCAGTAGGAGATCACGCTCAAGTCCCACGCACCTACACAAACAAATAAGAACCTCGCAACCAACGCGATAAAGGGGTTGTTAATCCCTTCACGGTCACTTACGAGAGTGAGATATGATAGATATGATAAGATAATATTTTTTGTATTTTTATGATAAAGAGAAATAAAGATTCAAAGTAAAATAAACAGCAATAGAAATAACTAAGTATTGGAAGATTAATATGATGGAAGATAGACCCGGGGGCCATATGTTTCACTAGTGGCTTCTCTCAAGAGCATAAGTATTACGGTGGGTAAACGAATTACTGTCGAGCAATTGATAGAATTGAGCATAGTTATGAGAATATCTAGGTATGATCATGTATATAGGCATCACGTCCGTGACAAGTAGACCAAAATGATTCTGCATCTACTACTATTACTCCACACATCGACCGCTATCCAGCATGCATCTAGAGTATTAAGTTCATAAGAACAGAGTAACGCTTTAAGGAAGATGACATGATGTAGAGGGATAAACTCATGCAATATGATATAAACCCCATCTTTTTATCCTCGATGGCAACAATACAATACGTGTTGTTTCCCTTTCTGTCACTGGGATCAAGCACCACAAGATTGAACCCAAAGCTAAGCACTTCTCCCATTGCAAGAAAGATCAATCTAGTAGGCCAAACCAAACTGATAATTCGAAGAGACTTGCAAAGATAAACCAATCATACATAAAAGAATTCAGAGGAGATTCAAATATTGTTCATAGATAAACTTGATCATAAACCCACAATTCATCGGATCTCGACAAACACAGCGCAAATGAAGATTACATCGAATAGATCTCCAAGAAGATCGAGGAGAACTTTGTATTGAGATCCAAAGAGAGAGAAGAAGCCATCTAGCTAATAACTATGGACCCGTAGGTCTGAAGTAAACTACTCACACATCACCGGAGAGGCCATGGAGTTGATGTAGAGACCCTCCGTGATCAATGCCCCCTCCGGCGGAGCTCCGGAAAAGGCCCCAAGATGGGATCTCTCGGGTACAGAAGGTTGCGACGGTGCAATTAGGTTTTCGTGGTGCTCCTGGATGTTTGGGGGTACGTGGATATATATAGGAGGAAGAAGTAGGTCGGTGGAGCAACGAGGGGCCCACGAGGGTGGAGGGCGCGCCCAAGGGGGGTAGGCATGTCCCCTGCCTCGTGGCTTCCTCGTTTGTTTCTTGACGCCCACTCCAATTCTCCTGGATCACATTTGTTGAGAAAATCACGTTCCCGAAGGTTTCATTCCGTTTGGACTCCATTTGATATTCCTTTTCGGCGAAACCCTAAAATAGGAGAAAAATAACAATTTGGGTTGGGCCTCCGGTTAGTAGGTTAGTCCCAAAAATGATATAAAAGTGTAACATAAAGCCCATTGACATCCAAAATAGATAATATAATAGCATGGAGCAATCAAAAATTATAGATACGTTGGAGACGTATCACCCCCGCTTGAACCACACTTGCGCGCTAGTTTCTCGCGGCACTGAGCGATTTTTTTTGCCACCGTGGTAATATCTATCTCCTCGCCCCCTCCCTCCTTCCAAAAGCCACATTTCCACTGTTCCTCCTTGCTTTCCAAGTTCAAGCCTTCACTGCTGCTTACTGGCAGCTCAGCCTCCTCGCCGACGACCCTTCTTGTAGCACCGCCTCCTCGCCGGCTACCCTTCTTCTTGCAGCGCCGCCTCCTCGCCGGTGACCCTTCTTCTTGCAGTGCCGCCTCCTCGCCGGCGACCCTTCTTCTTGTTGTGCAGCTTCTTCGCCGTCAACCCTTCTTCTTGCTGCGCGGCCTCATCGATATGGTCATGTAATCCACACCCCACCCACACCATCCTCCTCCTTTCCCATCCCACATGTCCCGACTGACGGAGTGACACCTTCCACCGAATCACTGCCCCCTCCTCCAATTAAGCGCCGCCCACAGCCATTTTACACACAGTATAACATGGAGCTGAGTAGCACGCGACCGCACGCACGAACGAGGTCGCTATGGCTGCCATGCGTGTCGACCGCCAGATCTTGGAGGAGCACCTCGTCTTCGAGGCCACCGTCGACACCGTCGTGCAGTTGTCTACTTTAAAATACAGTTCATGATGTTTTCTCAAGGCCATCGCCAGTGCCTTCTAGTGATTTGTCCTCTGTAATGTTAATATGCAATCTGATGTTCAGTTAACAGTTTGGTCCTCTGAAATGTAATGTTCAGTTAACACTTTGGTCCAACAATTGCTAGATTTTGTAGTACTGTTCTCAAGCATTCTTTGTTTTGTTAACTGTCTTATCTTCTACTACATGTTTCTATTCTGCAATGTCGTGCTCAGTTACTATTTTGGTTCATTTGGTCTGCTGTCCATTTAACTATTTGGTTCAGTTCTACAATTTGATTTTCATTTGGTGTGGGTACAATTTTGTATTGTTGTGCATGTGACACCAATTGAATTTGGATGTACTCAATACATATTCTACTGATAGTATGGCAACTCTTAGTTAACCTGATCAAGATCTTCCTTATCTGTGTTGCAAGGAAACAATGTGAGACACTGCGGTTTACCATCAAGGTTTGTTCAAGCAGGGTCCTTTGCTAATAGCACATTATTGTGCAGTTGCAGGAATCATTCTAATATTTAGGTTTCTTACAATTTGGTCTTGCACATGTAGGTCCTGCTGTCAGAGGCTTAGACCCACTGTTCGACCCATTTTGCATGTGGGTAAATGAGATGTCCATGAATATCAGTCAAGTCAAGAAACTCAGAAAGATTGTTAGGATAAAGAAACTTGCGACGAATAACAGCAAGATCTTTGTTTGCACAATGAAGAAGACATCAATTAACTATAGGATGGTACCAACTCTTTTACCTTGTTTTTACCCCTTGCGCCATTTCAAAATTTACAACAGCGATTTATGCATAGCTTTGTTTTCAGTACTTTTCAAAGCAGTTCACTGATGATTACCTCTCAAACCACCTGCATGGTCCAGAGGCAAGGAAGGTATTCATTCAACACCCACGGTCCAATATTGAAGTCTTGCTGGAGAGGACGAAGGTTGGGTGGGCAATTATCCATAGCCACTGGCCTAAAGTTGCAAGGACATTCAACATCACTGAAGGCTCAATATTTGCCTTCCGCTTCTGCAGTTTCCCAGATGAGATTCATCTGTCTATTTACCGCGTATGATGCTATTTTCCAAAGGTTTTTGATGTTGCATGTGAAACTTGGTGCTGTTGTGTAATGGCGTAACTGAGTGCCGAAGCTATCTGATGTAATTTGATTATGAAATCCTGGTTGCTTTTATACAGATATGAAATATCTGGTGTGTTTTATAAGAAATATCAACTTGATTAGTACATGGGTTATCAATAATAGGCTAATTACCCTGCTTATTGGGGTTTTCTATTGCAAATGGTTACTCAGACAGCACCGTGGGTGATGAACTCAAACAACCCGCACAGTTTCCAGAAAGTAGGCGTGTTCGATCAACTAACAATCACGCACGGCTTCCGGCAGTGAACTGTTTGTGTTAGGCCACCTTGCACAAACATTTCCACACAAAGAACTGTGTGGGATGTACATACCTACGGAAATGATTTTCTGGGATTCACCGTGTGGGATGTACATACCTACGGAAATGATTTCTAGGATTCACCGTCTGGGATGTACATACCTACGGAAATGATTTCTGGGATTCACCATGTGGGATGTACATACCTACAGAAATGATTTCTCGGATTCACTGTGTGGGATGTACATACCTACGGAAATGATTGGGTTTCCATGCCTCGCCCGATCGCACATGGCCCTAGCCTGGGTCCCAGGAGGGCCTATCCCCGACGATTTCTGGGTCGTGTGGGAAGGAACCCCCTATCGCCCACACTCACTTGGCGACGGTTCCAAATGCCGTCGCGAAAAGGGGTTTTAAACCGTTTGTTTAGGACGTCATTGTACCAGTGGTTGTGAAACCAAGGCTATGATCACCAAAGCTATGGAAATCAAGGCAAATGGAAACCAAAGCTCTGATACCACTTGTAGGATCGAAAGTATGTCTAAAGGGGGGTGATTAGACTACTTGACCAAATAAAAATCTAGCCTTTTCCCAATTTTAAGTCTTGGCAGATTTTAGCAACTTAGCACAAGTCAAGCAATCAACCTACACATGCAAGTCTAAGAGTATAGTAGCGGAATGTAAAACATTTGTATATGAAGGTAAAGCGAGGAGTTTAGAGGGAGCAAACGCAATGTAGACACGGAGATTTTTGGTGTGGTTCCGATAGATGGTGCTATCGTGCATCCACGTTGATGGAAACTTCAACCCATGAAGGGAAACAGTTGCACGAGTCCATGGAGGGCTCCACCCACGAAGGGTCCATGAAGAAGCAACCTTGTCTATCCCACCATGGCCATCGCCCACGAAGGACTTGCCTCATTAGGGTAGATCTTCACGAAGTAGGCGATCTCCTTGCCCGTACAAACTCCTTGGTTCAACTCCACAATCTTGACGGAGGCTCCCAAGTGACACCTAACCAATCTAGGAGACACCACTCTCCAAAACATAATACATGGTGTGTTGATAATGAACTCTGAGGGAGTCCTGGATTAGGGGGTCTCCGGACAGCCAGACTATATCCTTTGGCCGGACTGTTGGACTATGAAGATACAAGATTGAAGACTTCGTCCCGTGTCTGGATGGGACTCTACTTGGCGTGGAAGGCAAGCTAGGAAATACAGATATGGATATCTCCTCCTTTGTAACCGACCTTGTGTAACCCTAGCCCCCTTTGGTGTCTATATAAACCGGAGGGTTTTAGTCCGTAGGACAAGATACAATCATACCATAGGCTAGCTTCTAGGGTTTAGCCTCTCCGATCTCATGGTAGATCAACTCTTGTAATACTCATATCATCAAGAACAATCAAGCAGGACGTAGGGTATTACCTCCATCAAGAGGGCCCGAACCTGGGTAAACATCGTGTCCCCTGCCTCCTGTTACCATCCGCCTTAGACGCACAGTTCGGGACCCCCTACCTGAGATCCGCCGGTTTTGACACCGACATTGGTGCTTTCATTGAGAGTTCCACTGTGTCGTCACCATAAGGCTTGATGGCTCCTTCGATCATCACTAGCGATGCGGTCCAGGGTGAGGCTTTCCTCCCATGACAGATCTTCATATTCAGCGGCTTTGCACTGCGGGCCAATTCGCTTGGCCATCTAGAGCAGATCAAGAGCTATGCCCCTGGCCATCAGGTTAGATTTGGAAACTTGAACTACATGGCCGATATCCACGGAGACTTGATCTTCGACGGATTTGAGCCCATGCCGGACGTGCCGCACAGTCACGACGAGCAGGACGTAACTCTATCGTCGGACAGTGTTTGGGAGATCGCATCCGCAGCTACTCCGGCTTTTAATCTGGAGCAAGACGCGCCATCCGAGAGTAGAGGCATGGACCCCGCCATGGAGGCCGCACTCTCAGCGGCGATAGAGCCGGATACTGACTTCACCCCTTGCGAGAGCCGTGTTGCCGAACCACTGGATTCATCCTCGGCCACGGACTCCGAGCCGCTCATATCTGTGCCCGTCGAGTCCGACTGGGCGCCGATCATGGAGTTCACCTCCGCGGATATCTTTCAGCACTCACCTTTTGGAGATGTGCTAAATTCATTAAGGTCTCTCTCCCTGTCAGGAGAACCTCGGCCGAACTATGTCCAGCTAGAATGGGATGCGGACGATGAAGAAATTCGCTGCCCACCCACCACCCACTTAGTAGCCACTGTCGACGACTTAACCGACTTGCTCGACTTCGACTCCGAACCCATCAATGGTATGGACGACGATGCAGGAGACGAACCGGAACCACCGCCCACAGGGCGCTGGACCGCTACTTCATCACATGACGTATACATGGTGGACACCCCCAAAGAAGACAATGGCGATGAGATAGCGAGGGATGACACCTCCAAGAAGCAACCCAAGCGCCGACGTCAGCGGCGCCGCTCTAAGTCCCGCCATAGCAAGAACAGCGATAATAATAGTCCATGCGACTCTGGAAGAGACGACAACTCCACCACCCCGGTGGCAGAAAACAATCAAGACGCAAACAGGAAACATAGTACGGATCCGACGTCCGAACACGATGACGCCAGAGATAAGCCTCATCAATCCCCGTCTAGGGAAGAAAACAGTCCGGACAAAGATGCACCCATCATCCCGGAAACACACTTGGAGCAAGAGAACCTCTGCAGAAGGCTTACCGCCACAGCGAGAGGCCTGAAGAAAAAGAAGGAAAGGCTCAAGGTCGCACAAGATACACTCAACAGCAAGTGGAACAAAGTAACAAAGTATGGTAGAAGCTACCACCCAAATAGCTATCCAAAGCCCAAGCTATTATCGGAATTCGACGATGAGGCCTTAGAGCGCATACAGCCGATAAGTGATACGGCCAACCGGACGGATCCACCACCCTGTGAACGCGATAGAGCGGCTAACAAAGTCACGCATAAGTCAACACACGTTCTACGTGAGAACTTGCGTCAAAAATCCGGCACGACCAGATCTATCTATGGATCTAGGAAGCGCGCTACGCTACACAACCAACACCGAATACTACAACCATCTGAACATTATGGCGCATCCCAATACAGGGATGCCGCACACCCACTATGTTTCACTGATGAGGTGCTGGATCACGAATTCCCAGAAGGATTCAAACCGGTGAACATAGAGGCATACGACGGAACCACAGACCCTGGAGTCTAGATAGAGGACTTCATCCTCCATATTCATATGGCTCGTGGAGACAATCTCCATGCCATTAAATACTTGCCCCTCAAGCTTAAAGGGCCAGCTAGGCACTGGCTACAAAGCCTCCTCGAAAACTCAATTGGAAGTTGGGAGGAGCTCGAGGACGCTTTTCGGGCCAATTTTCAAGGGACTTATGTCCGACCTCTGGATGCAGACGATTTAAGCCATATAATCCAACAATCTGGAGAGTCCGCCCGAAAGCTTTGGGACAGGTTCCTCACCAAGAAGAACCAAATAGTCGACTGTCCGGACGCCGAAGACTTAGCAGCTTTTAAACATAGCGTCCGAGACGAATGGCTCGCCAGACACCTCGGTCAAGAAAAATCGAGAACAATGGCAGCCCTAACAAGCCTCATGACCCGCTTTTGTGCGGGCAAGGACAGCTGGTTGGCCCATAGCAGCACCAGCGACCCAAGCACATCCGAAGTAAGGGATGGAAATGGTAAACCACGACGCAACAAAAACAAGCGTCGAAATAAAGAAGGTAGCCCAGATAATACGGCGGTAAACGCCGGATTCAGGGGCTCCCGACCAGGTCAGCGGAAAAAGCCTTTCAAAGGCAGCAGAGAAGGACAATCTGGCCTAAACAAAATTCTTGACAAACTCTATCAGATTCAGGCACCCCAGACAAACCTGTAAATCATACCCACAGAGAATGTTGGGTCTTCAAGCAGGCCAGTAAGCTAAACGCCGAACACAAAGGGGAAGAGACACCAAGCGAAGACGAGGATGAACCTCGCCAGCAAAGCGCCGGAGGACAGAAAAAGTTCCCACCGGAGGTTAAAACAGTAAACGTGATCCATGTGACAAGGAGGAGAAGCAATCACGCACTCCGATGCACACGCGCCATAGAGCCCGTCACCCCTAGGTCCAACCCCTGGTTGGCCTGCCCAATCACTTTTGATCGTAGGGATCACTATACACATATCCGGCGCGAAGGACTGACGACCTTGGTGTTAGACCCAATAATAAATGCGTACCATTTCACAAGGGTCCTCATGGATGGTGGCAGTGATCTCATTCTGATATATCATGACACAGTCCGCCGAATGGGGATAGACCCGAAACAAATAAGCCACAGTAATACTACCTTCAAGGGAGTAATACCAGTCCAAGAGGCCCACTGCACGGGCTCTCTACTACTAGAGGTGGTATTCGGTTCTCCCGATAACTTCCGAAGTGAAACGTTAACTTTTCACATCGCTCCATTCCGAAGTGATTTTCAAGCACTACTCGGAAGGGCGGCTTTCGCCCATTTTAATGCAATACCTCATTATGCTTTTCTAAAGCTCAAGATGCCCGGTCCATGAGGCGTCATTACAGTTAGCGAAAAAACCAACCGTTCTTCACGTACGATGGAGGACGCAGCGGCTCTAACAGCCGCACACTAGACGGCCTCACCAACCAGAAAAAATGGCAGGTCGTCAAGACCACGGACACGGTTAGACGAGTCCGGCGTTCCATCATACATGCATGAGATTGGTTTTCGAACCCTCATAAAATGATACCAGGGGCTTCCCGCGTGTAATCAGGGCTAGCCCAGCTTAACTAGGCTTCTCTGGAATTCTGATGACTCATTCTTCTTTTCGGCACGGCAACTTTCACCTAAGTTCTTTACTTTTGCAGGTTACAATCGTGCTACACCCGTCCAGGACACGGCACAACGGAGACACAGGCGCAGACATGCAGGAGGGACCCGCCCAAAGGTTTCTTTTTAGATTAAGGCCCTGCGTAAACCTTTTTTACTGTCTCTTGTTGCTCACATCCTCCGGATACTCCGCACAACCGAGAAGGATGCCGGCGTTATTGGCATGTGGCCACGCCAGGATTTTGCACGTACCTGGACACATGGGGTTTCTTATAAAGGGCATTGTTTAGCCCTGTATATGTTATAAAGACCAAACACCTTAGGGAGTGTTCGGCGTCGCGAGTTTGGCCCTATATGCATCAGCTCCGAATCATGTCTTTGGTCAAATGTTGGGTTTTCCCGGCTCCCACGTTTTGGTACCTTACGTTCCGTTATATCGGCTAAGGTAGCACTGGGAGAACTACTGCGATTGTGCCCTGGTTCATCCGGATGAGCACCTCAGTAGAGAAAGCCGAAAACTGACTGTCATGATATAGCGAGAGACTGGTCAACCACTCGATGACTAATCGGAATCTTCGGGATTCCTCCGCATTAACGAAGGACTGTTTCCCGGTCATGTACGTACGCGCACCGTATTCGGATGAGCGCAGAAGTACTAGGGGATATATAGTAGCCCCATTGTCAAACTCCTATGGCTAAGTGAAAGTGTTAAAGCAATATAGTTTATTGCCTCGTTCGCTACGCTATCACCTCCTTAATGGACCAAGACATTGGATCAAGTGTGGATATGCATCTTTTGCGAACACCCCCGCATTATATGCGTGGGGGCGGAAGCCGACGACTGCAAACTTTCAGGTTATATACATATATACATAAACGGCCGCACAGGAGGCATCATAGTACTTTCGGGAAAAAGTATAAATACAGCCTTGATTAACTCAGAAAAACATTGTTTGTACAATGGGACTACATGTCACTGGAAAATAATATTCTTCGAGCACTGAGCCTCTATCGAACGAGCGCCTTCAAGGACTTCTTCAAAGTAGTGCTCGGCAGCCACTCGGCCTATGGCCGTACCCTGTGCCGCAATAGTGGTGGCCTCCATCTCCGCCCAGTATGTTTTGACACGGGCAAGGGCCATCCGCGCACCTTTTATGCACACTGATCTCTTTACAGCAACGATGCGTGGCACAGCTTCAAGGAATTGTTGCACTAAGCTAAAGTACCTACTCGGCCTTGGTCCTCCCAACCACATGTGAGCCACAACGGACCTCATGGCAAGTCTGGACAACCTATGGAGCTCGGCCCAACCGATCAATCGCTCATTCAGCAGCAGCGGACGGACTGGAGCGTGAAACTGTGACCAGAACAGCTTTTCCACTTCGGGACCCTTCTGATCCTTGAAGTACTCGGCTGCATCGACAGCACTTGCAGCCAAATCCATGTACGCGTCCGCAGAAATCCATAGCCGGTCCAGTGGAGCATACTTCGGATCTCCGAACTTAGTCTGCAACAAGAAGGGCTTCCCAGACACGATATCTGCAGCTTGATTTAGCTCCTCCTTCGTCGCTCTAATTTTGGAGCGGGCTTCCTTGGCAGCCACCCGGGCCTTCTCCAGGTCCGTCACCTTCTCCTGGTTTTCTTCTTCAAGAAGCCGGTAATGGTCAACAGCATATTTTAACTCTACAACCATCTTGGCTATTTTTTCTTTGCTCTCGCAATGCGCAGCCTAATCGTCCCTTAACTCTTCGGCCGCCTGTAAAGCGGCCGCATTGCTACTCCTTGCTTGCCCCTTGGCTCGAGCAAGCTCTGCCCGAAGGGTCTCCACGGTGGCCGCTCCATCTGTAGTCACAACATACACTACAAAAAAAAGACACATCCGTGACATTTTGGGCCGAACGGAATGTTTTTCTGTCATACATATGACACTTCTATGACGATAATTGTGACAAAACCCGGTATCATCATAGATGTGGTGGGCTCCTACTTCTATGACAAAAAATCATGACAGAAAATGGGCTTTTTCGTCCTGGGCGGGCCGGAGACGCAGCTGCATGACATTCTTTGGGCCATCCATGACGGAAAAAACCGTGGTAGAAGCGAGGGGAGGAAAATTTCTGGGAGTTCCCAGTTACGGTGGGAGGTCTGGGGCCAAGCGATGCGCGTTTCTCTCATACACGTACACGCGTGTGTGCGAGGCGTTGGCTCTAACTGAACCCGAGCAAGGCGTTGGGCTCTAACTGAACCAGAGCGATTGCATTGTAGGCTACGCGTTACCGAACCCAAGCGATCGATCGATGGCTGTTAACTGAACCCGATCGAGCGATTCCTTCGCTACTGCTGCTAACTGATCCCTTTGCGGGGGGTTTGTATGAACAGTGAGCGGTGGCGTTGCCTCTGGATGAACAGGACCCCGTGGTGTGTTGGAGGGCTGGATAAACAGTAGACGGTGGAGGGGTGCCCGTGGAGGGGTGGATGAACAGGACCCTGTGGTGTGGATGGCTGGATGAACAGTAGACGGTGGAGGGGTGGTTGAACAGGACCCCGTGGTGTGGAGGGCTGGATGAATAATAGACGGTGGAGGGGTGCCCGTGGAGGGGTGGTTGAACAGGACCCCATGGTGTGGAGGGCTGGATGAACAGTAGACGGTGGAGTGGTTGAACAGTAGCCGGTGGAGTAGCATGCGGTGGAGGCTGGATGAACAGGAGCCCGTGGAGGCTGGAGGAGGTCGACGGTGGAGATGAACAGTATCCCGTGGAGTCCCATTTTGCGGTACGCCACACCCCTCCCAATGAACAAGACCCCCGTTTCGACCATAGTGCTCCAACACAAGTCCATTTCGTCCGTTTTGCGATACGGCACACCCCTCCCGATCAACAGGACCCCCGTTTCGACCGTAGGAGGTCCGTTTCCTCTGTTTTGCGGTATGCCAGACCCCTCCCGATGAACAGGATCCCGTTTCGAACGTGGCCGGTCGAACACAAGGACGTTTCCTCCGTTTTGCGGTACGCCAGGCCTCGTTTCCATCGCCTGTTCCGTCCAAGCCCTCCCGATGAACACGATGCATTTCGTTGCCTCCCCATGAACACGACGCATTCCGTTGCCTCCCCATGAACACGACGCATTCCGTTGCCTCCCCATGAACACGATGACGATGCTGCTTCTCCATTCCAACCTAGCCATGTACACGAGCCCTGGCCGTACGTATGCGCGAGTAGGCGTTCAAGACCCCACCCGTATGTACACATACGTGGCTGTATTTTCTTTCTTGCACCCTGGCCGCTGTACGTACGTGTAAATGCTATGTGCGCGCCTCTACTACGACACGTGCGCGCCTCTACTACGACACGTGCACGCCTCTACATCAACCAGTATGTACGTACACGTTCGCGACCAAAATGACAACGCTACGTACGCTTCGACCAGGTGGGTCCCGACTGTCAGGCACTTCCTTGCCTGCGAACATGGAGCTGGTTGGTCCCAGCAGTCAGGGGGCGAATCATTTTTTTTCCCGGACGCACTTCCTTGCATGGGAAGCTGTAGCTGGTGGGTCCCAACAGTCAAGGGGAAACGTTTTTTCGCGAAATACAGTGGCCCGTCCGGTGGTCCCAGCTGTCAGGTGGAGGAATCATTATTTTCCGCGTAATAGGAGGCACTTCCTTGCTGCGGCCGTGGACCCAGCTGTCAGCCTCTCCACATACAGTCCATGTCCGATGGAAGTCGTTCCTTGACCACGCCGTGCCGAGAGCACCAGGGCGGTGGATGACGGCGAGGCCTAGGAAGGGGACGACATGGAGGCAGGGAAGACTCGGCAGTTGTTTCCCACGCGGAGGGGAGTATGACTGTACGAGGGTTTACTGGTTCGTCTGCCGTCGCTGGAGAATAACAACAGGTGTGGGTGAGTAGAGGGATGGCTAGGCCAGCGATGGGAGTACGGTCGGGCGGTGAGGCCTGCGCGGCAGCACAACCGGCCGCGAGGAGGAGAGAGCAGGCAGTCCCGCCGGTGCTTGTTTGAGTGGCTGGAGCAGGAAGAGCAGAGATTGAAGAAGCACGACGGCCATTGGATGGACATCCAATAGTCAGTGCTTATGCGTCAACCTTTTTTAGGAAAGCCTCAAATCTGTGGAAAACAGCATACAACCCATCTGCCATTATTTCTAATAATTTACAGCCCATTTGCTAATTCTTAAGGTTTTTTTGGAGCCCATATTCTTTTTTTTAGCATTACAGCCCATATTGTGGCAACGGTTAAAAAATTATACGAAATTTTGCATATTTCGGTGCGGTCCGAACTGTTTTTAATCCCGAAATTTCGACTCACATTCAAACTGATTTTAAAAGTAAATGTATATCAATATAAAATCCAACAAATTCTCCACGCATAAAAATTAATGTAATTTAAAATCTTGAAATGAAAAAAAAAGATATTTGAAACTAATTGCCGGTTTGATGTGTTTTAAAAATGTACAACCCATTTCTCATTACTGATGGGCCATTTTCTCGGACAGCCAAATGAAAGCTCTCCTCATCTTGAAAGATTTGCAGCCCAACAGGCCTGACAAAGCGACTTACTTGGCAAATCACAAAAAAACTGGGTTATGGCCGTGGACCCAGCTGTCAGCCTCTCCACGTACAGTACTCTTCCGATGGAAGTCGTTCCTTGACCGCGTTGACCACGCCGCGCGGAGAGCACCACGGCGGTGGACGACGGCGAGGCCTAGGAAGGGGACGACGAGGCAGCGGAAGCCCGCGCGGAGAGGACTACGAGGGTTCACTGGTTCGGCTGCGGTGTGAGGTTGCCGTCGCTGCAGGGCCTGGCCAGCGGTGGGAATAGTAGGGGGCGGTGAGGCCTCTGCGGCAGCACAGCCGGCCACGGGAGGTAGGAGCATGCGGCACGACCGGCGCTGCTTTGGGCGGCTGGAGCAAGAAGACCAGAGGTTGAAGAAGCACTACGGCCGTTGGATGCACATCATACGGTCACTGGAGCTAGAATCGTTTATATTGACTAAGTTGACAAAGCCCTTCGTCCCCATCAACTTAGTAGGCCCACAAGTCAGCCTCCCAGCAAGGTGGGTCCCAGTTAGCCGAGGGAGTATTCATTTTTTTGTGCGTAATAAGGAGGCACTTCCGGTGGGTCTGAGCTGACAGCGGGGGGAACATTTTTTTCGCGAAATACGGTGGCCCGTCCGGTGGGTCCCAACAGTCAGGGGGAAACGATTTTTTTTGCAAAATACTGGTGGCTTGTTCGGTGGGTCCCCGTTGTCACGTGGAGGAATAATTATTTTCCGCGTAATAAGGAGGCACTTCCTTGCGGCTGCCGTGGACCCAGCTGTCAGCCTCTCCACGTACAATACTCTTCCGATGGAAGTCGGTCGTTGACCATGTTGACCACGCCGCACCGAGAGCACCAGGGCGATGGACGACGGCGAGGACTAGGAAGGGGACAACTCAGAGCCAGGGAAAATGCAGCAGTGGATGCCCACGCGAAGAGGAGTACGAGGGTTCACTGGTTCGGCTGCGGTGTGAGGCTGCTGTCGCCGTAGAATAACAGGGGGTGTGAGTGAGTAGAGGGATGGCCTGGCCAGCGGTGGGAGTAGTAGGGGCGGTGAGGCCTCCGCGACATCACAGCCGGCCACGGGAGGCAGGAGCACGCGGCACGACCGGCGCTGGTTTGGGCGGCTGGAGCAAGAAGACTAGAGGTTGAAGAAGCACTACGGCCATTGGATGAACATCGTACAGTAACAGGAGCTAGAATCATTCATATTGACTAAGTTGACAAAGCCCTCCGTCCCCGTCAACTTGGTAGGCCCACAAGTCAGCCTCCCACTATGCTAGGTTCCAGCTGGCAGGGGGAATATTCATTTTTTTGTGCGTAATAAGGAGGCACTTCCTTGCGTGCGAAGATAGCTGGTGGGTCCGACATGTCAGCGGGGGGCACTTTATTTCGCGAAATACAGAGGCCCTTCCGGTGGGTCCCAGATGTCAGGTGGAGGAATCATTATTTTGCACGCAATAAGGAGGCATTTCCTTGTGTGCGGCCGTGGACCCAGCTGTCAGCCTCTTCACGCAAAGTCTACTTTCGATGGTGTCGTTCGTTGACCACATTGACCACGCCGCGCCGAGCGCATCCAAGGTGGTGGACGACGGCGAGGCCCCAGGCAACAACGAGCCGGAGATGGGAAGACGCGGGAGTAGAGTCGCAGACAGAGAGGTGTACGAGGGTTAAGTGGTTCTAGTGCGGTGTGGTTCGGTAGTCGGTGGAGAAGAACAGGAGGTGTGGAGGGGTGGAGGGATGGCCTGGCCAACGGTGGAGTGGCGCTTCATAGCGAAGCGTGCTAAGCAGAGCTGCTAGCAGCAGGAGGCGGGAGGTGGTCCCGGCGGCGCTGGAGGAAGAAGACGAGAGATTGAAGATGGATGCCGGTCGTTGGATGTAAATCCAACGGCTAACATGTCAAAATCATTTGTTGACTAAATTGACAACGACTTGCATTGGCTTCGACCTATTGGCCCACATTTGAGGCTCCAAAAATGTGGCATGTATTCAACCCATTTTTTCAGAATTTACAGTCTTTTTTTGCGCGGTAGAATTTACAGTCAATTTGATCTTTTTTTGAATTGCAGCCATTAGCTGGGCTGGGTGAACAAATAATGTAGTGTCCATGCGGCCCGTTTATTTTATTTCCTAAAAAATTACAGGCCATTTGCACTTTCTCGAAATACACGATTTTGCTGGGCTGATTCTAATTATAATGTTGTGTTGGGCCAGCAATGTTATCAAAAAATAAAAAGGGGCTGAGTATTTTGTTATAAATATATTTAAATAATAAGTGATATTATTACATTCGTCCTTAAATCTTACCAAGCTTTTGTACACAATCACTAGGATTTTCGTGCCAAAACAATCCAGGATTTTATTTGTTAAGAAATTATTTTTATAAGTTAATAAGATGTGGGGTATTGTTTTCTTACATATGTAAGTATCTGTTAAATCTATGATGACAATAAAAATAATATATAATAACATATAAAATATATTTTTTATAAAAACAGGGAGCATCTCCCCGGTTCCATTGCTGAGAACGAAACCATAACATATTCTGATACAGCAGCTCAAAGAGCAGTTCGAAAGCAAAGTTAGAAAAGCTACAAACTAGGGGGGTGGATGAACAAGTTCTCTGAATAACACAAATCACCCGAGCGGTGCCAAAGGCAGAGCGGATAGAGCACTCAAATGACACAAGGAGGGTCCAGCGAAGCCTTCATGGTCTTCAGCCGAGCGGTCGTGTCAGCCTGCGGCTACCAGTAAGCAAGCGGAGACACCAGGCTGGAAGCCGTAGCATGGTGGATGTCCCTCTTTTTTGGTGCCAGGTGCCCCTCATCTTCATCAGAGATCTTGAGACGAGCCCACGGGTCCAGCCCCAGAGCAGGTCGAGCCTTGTTCAGCGACAAGTGATCCCCAACGGTTTCTGGAGGGATCTTGTTAGGGTTTCCACGAAGCTCATCAACTTGTCCTTGTCTGATCCAGAGGAGACAATCACCCAGTTCCTCACCATGTTCCTGATCAACCTCAAGACCTGCGGAAGGAGGTGTTACTGAAAATCATAGCATTTCTATATTTCCAGAGGCACCAAAGGACAGCTAAGATAACAGTGTTTAAAACTAAGCACTTTTTGGTAGCAATCCAGAATCTGGCGACAGATTCGAAGGATGAGCCAATCTGACTAGAGAAATATTCCTCAATGTGGGCCCAAAGATGTTTAGCAACTATACATTCAAAAAATAGGTGAGAACCAGACTCTTGTTCCAAGCAGTAAACACAATCAATGGGTTAGATGATGTGTCTCTTCCTAAGGTTATCTCTAGTCATCAATTTGTTTTTGGAGAGAAGCTAGAGAAATACATGAATTTTAGGGCGAAATCTCAATTTCCAGACAGCAGGGATAAACACGGGTTGAACCCCTCTAAAGTTCATAACATGATAGAGGGAGCTGGAGGAATACTTCCCCTTATTGTCCAGCTGCCAAATCAGGGCATCCGGCTCGGCAGTAAAGGTAATGCATTTGGCAATTTCCTCCAGCTGGAACCATTGTTCCATGAGACTATCACTAAAGTTCCTTCTAAAAGAGAGTTTTAGGCATTGACCATCCCAAACTTCATTGACACTTTTGTTAAGCTCATTGCGGACAGAGTAAATAGGCCAAAATTGGACTGCTAGGGGGGATGTGCCAAACCAAGTATCTTCCCAGAACCTGGTTCTGCTCCCATCCCCTATGTTCCATCTGTAGCCAAATTTCACAGCATGCATAATAGATTTTAATCCTTTCCAGAATCTAGAGGTCTTAGGGTTGGAGGAAGGGACAAAAATATTAGGTTTATTTCCTAGGTATTTATAGGCAATAAGAAGCTTCCAGGGTTTCAGGTCTTCCTCATAGAATCTTTTAATCCAAGACCCTAGAAGACAAATGTTAATTTCTTGGAGGTTAGGTATGCCTAGGCCTCCAAAATCTTTTTTCATAGAGACTAGGGCCCAATTAGCAAGGTGTAGCTTCCTATTTCCCTCAAAATCATTCCACATGCAATGAGACATCTGAGAATTGATGAGGTTCACTGCCCATTTAGGGAACTTGAAGAAGGAGAGGAGATACACTGGAATGCTAGCCAAACAAGCTTGTATGAGGATCAATCTACCTCTGTAAGAGAGAAGTTTGCCCCTCCACCCAGCAATCGTTTCAATGATTTTATCCAAAAGGGTTGGATATCCTTTGTCCTCAGTTTATCATAGTGGAGAGGGATACCTAGGTACTTAATGGGGAAGTTACCTTTATTACAGACTAGAATAGAGAGGAAGTCAGCTAACTCCTGATCATCCATGTTGATAGGGATGAGTTCACTTTTAGAGTAGTTGATTCTCATGCCTGAGACTTGTTCAAACCAGGTTAGAACAATTTTCAGATTGCTAGCATGTGTGGAGTCATTGTCTAAGAAAAGGATGGTATCATCTGCATATTGAAGGCAGATGATGCCACCAGGGCAGACCTCAGGACAGAGCCCTACAATCAGACTATGATCAGCAACTTTTCTCAGCATTTTAGTAAGAACGTCCACTACTAAATTAAACAAAAGCGGGGAGATGGGGTCACCTTGCCTAAGGCCTTTACCAGCAAGGAAAAAATCACTTTCACAGTTATTTAACTTGACCCCAACAGACCCCCCATGAGTAAGTTGCTGGATCCAACTCTCCTCTATGAAAGGCTTGGAAAAGATCTAAGAGATCATTTTTCACCAAGTCCCAAAAATGCTGGTAAAACAAGAAGGGAATCCCATCAGGACCAGGAGCCCCATCAGGATAAGAGCTAAAAATGGCTTCCTTCACCTCTGTCTCTGAAAAGGGGGCTTCTAGCAGCTCATTTTCAGCAGGAGAGACTTTTTCAGAAGCAGAGAAAAAATTGTTTTGTAAAGAGAACCCAGAAGGGTTTTCTTTCTTAAACAGGTCTTTGTAGAAGTCACTAGCCACTTTCAGCATCTCATCTACCTTAGTAACAGGGCCATTAGGGCCATCAAGGGAGTGAATGAGGGTTTTCCTCCTCCTCTGGTTAGCTACTGCATGAAAGTAAGCAGTATTTCTATCACCCTCCTTAATGTTCCTATCTCTAGACCTTTGTTTGGCTTTGATTTCTTCTTGAAGCCAAATTTTCTTGAGCTCTCCATGGACAAAGTTTAATCTATTAGTCTCAGACTCAGAGAGGTCAGTGGTTTCTGCCTTAATATCTAGAGAATCAAACTCAAGGAGGAGAAGCCTTTTGTATCTTCTAAGATTAGCTTCCTCATTGGAGTTCCACCCTTTGGTAGTTCTTCTAAATCTCCTGATTTTGATCTGCCAATTTTCTAGGGGGCGGCTGCTCCCAGTAGGCTCATTCCAGATTTTCCTGACTAGCTCAGTAAAATCTTCTCTAAGAAACCACCACTTTTCAAATTTAAAACTATTGCTCTTTGGAGTTTGGTTAAGACCAGAGTCCCAGAGCAAAGGAGTGTGGTCACTACCACATCTGGGCAGAGCTCTACAACTAGAAAGGGGAAAGAAACTATCTAATTCTGTGTCATAAAAAATTCTGTCAATGATGGACATAATCCTGGAGCAGCACTTCCAACATATCTAGCAGAACTGTGGGTTTTCCTTCTGACAGGGCAATTCTCAACTTTATGGGTAACCATTTTGCAGATAAAACAACTCTTGGGCTTGAGACATTTATCCAACTGATGCCCTGGTTCCCCACAGTTGTAGCAGATCACCTCAGAGTATGCCATAAGGCCCGAAGTAGGGGCAGGAGCAGTTTTCTGGATGTCCTATCTCTTCTTTTGCTGATTCTTGCCTTGAGATTTCCCACTGATCTGAGAGTCAGAACCACCAGCAGATTGATCTTGGGCAATTACAGGAGCCTGCCCAGATTGTGCCCCCATTTGGGGCGGAGGTGGGCCGTACCACTGCCCAACCGGCGCTCCCCCCCCATTGTGATAGGGGAAATTCATCGGAGTTCCTGGTTCCTTCTCATCCTCCAGCCAGATGTTGTCTCTCAGGAAGCAGAAATAACCACCAGACAGCTCAATTGAAGCAGATTGCAAGCCTAATTTCAATCTTCTGCAGGTTTGGGGGAGAGGTAAGGTAGGGGATCCACCTGCTCCGGCTCCGATGGCGTGCTGGTGGGCAGGAGTTCAGTCAAGCATTCCCATCTCGCAGCACGGCGTGGATCTCCTTAATTCACTTCTCCTTTTGCCCATCGAACGAACGCAATTGGCGGCTCACTGGGGTGGGGCATCTTGTGCTTCTTCGAGAAATCTCCTTGGAAGTAGATCCGCAGGGCTAGATTCAGCAGCTCCCAATCCAAATGATCCTTGCACATCTGAGCATACCTGCGCGAGTGAGAGAATGGATTCGGTCCCTCCTCGACTTCCTCCCTCGGAGCTTCCTCCTCTGCTTCCCTCCATTCGCGCATGCACTGGGTCCAGGAGAGAGCGTCGTCACGGATCCGCATCGCCCGCTCCCTCCATCTCCTCCCTCGAGTCTCCCGCAGCACCGCCGGCGTGACGGAGTCGAGCAGCTAGAGCATCCGTGGGAAGGCTTTGTAGACATGTGGGAGATGCATCTTGTACATCTGCTTGTCTTCCAGCCATTCCCCCGTGGATATGGCCGGTGACTCCATGGGGCGCGCGAGCGGACTTGCTGAGGGGGACAGGCGCGCCCGGAGTTAGGAGGCGAGGGGTGGCGATGAGATCTATTTGTCAATTACTCCCTCCTTTTCAGTTTATAGGGCTCAATTCAAAAATCTCACCAACCAAGGTAGATGATGAATGGTAGAATACTTTTTGTAGTTTGCAAAAGCACCTAATTAATGCACTTGTTTTCCTCAAAAAATAATGTTTATCAATGCATAAATTGCAATGCATGCATGCATAAAGTACATGCATTGGTCAATTTTCTCTTAATACTTGCATGCAATGATTTAATGCACCTTGGAATCTAAAGATGTGATGGAAAACAACCAAATTGAGCCTTATAAAATGGAAAAACTAAAATTTTGAGATAAGCCCTATAAACCGAAAAGGAGGGAGTATGTGAACTAAACAGTCAACATATAAAATAATTTAAATATATATAATATAGTTAGAAGGGAAACATAAGTTGGACCTGGCATTCCTATTCTTATATAATAAAATAGAACAGACCTCTGCATTTTCTTCAAAAAATACATAAATTGGGCTGCCAAAAATAAAACATCGGATGGGAGGTCCATAGGCCGGTCGATACATGACGGCCCTAAGAAAATACAAACAGGCCTATGGACCTCCCATCCGAGGTCGTGGGCTACGCATGTTAAAAATGAAAGCCTAGACGGGGCAGCCCAAAACCACGTCCAACACTTGCCAAAACTTTGTCCCTCGTTTTCTCTGTGTTTCGCACACTCGACATTGTGTGGGCATTTTGACTGTGCATCATATGAAGATGTGCTATGCATGAATGTTGATCAGCATGATGTTAACTGGCTGGTAGTTCCATTTTCGACAATGAATAAAACTTCCAACATGATGTTAACCCTATTTGAAAAGGCCGTGATAATATAAATTCTCTGTCTCTGAAAGTTGCAGTTTCTTATCTGAAACTGAAACTTGCAGTTTCTTCTCTGAGAATCACATTGTCTGCACTTCTATACTCCTATGAAACTACATTTTTTAAGTGCTAAAAATAGATCTCTAGAATTCATAAAATACTTTATATGCTCAATACTGCAAATCTGTAATTCAAAAGAAATTCATATCTGAAAGTACTCTCAAAATACACAACACAAAAGACAATTCACAACCTGCAAATACTGACAACCCTAAGCTCCTCCTGACAATTCACAACCTGCCCGACTATTGGGCTGGGGGGGGCAGCCCCCTCCTATTCCTCGGCGGCAGACAGACGCCCCGTGAGACGATGTGAACGGCGAGGGAGACGATGGCGGGGAAGCGTCGTCGGGCCAACTGATTTTCTCCTCTTGCAGTTGGGTTCAGTCGACGAAGACTCCACCGGCTCGCTCTGGCAGGACACCCTCACAAACGGCACCTTGTAGATGCTCGATCCTTCAATCTCTAGTGGATGCTCCATCTGGGATCGATACTCCCACCATCGCTCCCTCATGATCAGATTCGGTGAATCTGTTTGCTCCATGGCCCAGAGGAGCAGCTCTATGTACTCCGGCGCGATTCCCTCCGGGAGTATCGCCGCCTTTTCGCTGTGTTGCAGATATTTGGCCATGGATGTCGTCATCGCCGCTAGTTGGTCCTTGTTGTCAAACCAAGACTGTATCTCCAATATCCTAGCTAGCTTCACAGGGTCGCCATCTGCGATCCTCACGTATCGGTTGTACTCCTCCATCGATCTACTTCTCCACAGCACCTTCACTCGCCGGCGGTGGTTTTTGAATGTAAGAGGAGAGGAGCAGCGCTGGTTTTGGATTAGAACGGGAGAGGAGCGACGCTGGTTTTGGACTGGAACAGGAGAGGAGGGGCGGTGGTTTTGAAATGGAAGAGGGGAGGAGCGGCGCTGCATTTAGATTGGAACAGGAGAGGAGCGGCGGTGGTTTAAGAGGAGAAGAGCGGAAGAGCGGCGCTGGTCTTGGAAGTATTTTTTTTTGTTTCGCGTATTTTGGGTCAAAGTTTGACCACGTACTGTATTTGACAAGCAAAATGTGAATGCATGTCACCAAAAATTGTATCGTTTGGTTCGTATCTGAATGTACTTTCAAATTATACTCCCTCCATTTTTGTATACAAGGCCACAAACTCATATTATAGGTACCAAGGTAAAAATCAATGCTATGTTTAAGTCAATGTTGCAAGCTAGCTTGTCACCTTAATTGTCGTGTTAATTAATGTGGTTTTTCTCTCCCAAGCACAACAAGCCAATCCTCTTACTCCTCATTGGTTGATTAATGTTGGGATGCAAGCTAACCTTCTCACTCCCGCATGCACACAAGGGATATTAATGTCCTCGGGTGCTAGTACGAGGCAAACACCATCAATTTTGCCTCGATTAATGTTAGTGGACTTGTATAGTTGCAAATTGTAATTTTGATAGTGGCCTTGTATACAACGTATAACATATATTTTATGTGCGAAAATCACGGTCAATTATGACCCAGAATAAAAGGGAGACTAGTTAATGTGGGGTCGCTTTCTTAATTGAAGGGTAATTTGATTTTGATTTTGATCCAGTCAGAGCGCGCCGGCCCTCTCGTCCAATCCTAAATCGCTGCTGCACGCTCCTCTCCCTCTTCTCCATTGCAAAACCACCTCCTCTCCTCTCCATCATCTCCATTCCAAAACCACCGTCTCGCCTCTCTCTCTCCTCTATTGCAAGACCACCATCTCTCCTCCATTTTCTAGACGCTTTGCTCCATGGCGCGGGCGCAATCCATGGATACAAAATAAGTATACTGTATACTATTTAAAAGTCGAGGGCGGGGCTTTTCCTGCGCGGTAGGCGGCGGGGCAGTTCCGCCTAGTCGGTTCGACAGAGATGCGAGAAGACGAGGGAGTAGGCTGCTGCAAACGTAGGGCTGTGTGATTTGACAGCGAGTTACTGCTGGACAGGTGGGGCCCCGTGATTTGACTTGCCATTATCATTTTAACTGCGGCGCTACGACCGGTGTGAGTCTCCCAGATTCCTGACCACCTCCATACAGGTGCCTCTCCCAATGCTCCACCATGTAGTAGAGGCTGGCTCTTGCATGAGAGCCCACTTCTCCACTTTTTCCTTGCCTCTCTTTCCTCCACATATGCAAAAATGCCATGTAAAGCGCACTATTGTACTTACTTTTACTTGCTCCTACAGGTGCTTAAGCTTGCCACATAGGCATAAAGTCTGATGTGGCAAGTTAATCAAGAAGAGAGAGACTAGTTTGGTGACCCAAGGAAGAAACGGTGCTAAGCGCGTGTACCTAGGTGAAAAGACAATTTTGAGTCTATAGCTAATTAAATGAAGCAAACTTAGCAACACCATTTCATTGGAAGAGGTCACTCCTTGGCAAATGCAATAAATACACGCGCTTAGCACCGTTTCTTCCTTGAGTATGAAGAAAGAGATAGAGAGGAGTAAAAAATACACTTATAGCCAACCTTGTTGTAGTATGAGTGACTAAGTGATGACTATGTATGACATGCCAACATCAGATAGCCTAACACACCATGTTAAATCTCCAAGGGCGCGAGGGACGCGACGGTCGTGCTAGGCGCGACCATGATACAGGCTGCTGGAAGCCCTTGGATCTGAGATCAAACGGTCGCATACTAAGTTGCTGAAAATTTGCAGAATAACCCTCCAGGATAGGCTATTCACCCATAGGTCTAGAATCACGCCATGCAACTATTCGATCTCAGATCCAAGGGCTCTCGGAAGCCCGTATCATGGGAGAATGGAAAGCCACTACCCTGCCGTTCGCACGCTGGCAGTTCGCTCCTACTCGTCCCCGCACGTCCTTCAATACTACGGCGGTTCACTCCTAGTCGTGCCGTCCATTCACATTAGGGCAGTTCCACTAATCCTAACCCTCCTCCCAAATCCATGGCGTCCCAAATCTCCATGATCGGCGGTGAGTACAAGGTTAGAATCATCACCGACGATGAGTTCGACGTCATCTACACCCGTTCTTCCGCGACGGTGAAAGGATGCCTTTCTCGCTTCAGACGCATGTTCGAAAACTCAGATGATGAGTGGGTCACTGGGCTAGTTGTTAAGTACACCACAGTCCTGGGACGAGATAAGGATCTAAAGGACGAAGAGAGGAAGAAGCCCGACGTGATCCAGGTTTGCGTACATAACGTTTGCTTGGTCTACCATATATGCCATGCCGACGTTGAGTGCCAGGATTTTAAGAACTTCCTCAAGGACAAAACAGTGAAATTCGTTACTGTAGACTTTGGTAACGACAAAGAAGTCCTGCATTGGATAGGCCTCGTTGTAGGCAACACCTTCGACCTCCGGAAGAATCGGCTGGTGTCCTCTCGTCAGCCTTCAATGCTGACCCTGGCAGGAGCCATGGTTCATCCTTCGTACGGTAAACTGGAGAAACCTCATTACACGTTCCATCGTCATGCATGGCAGCGGAATGTACTAGATATAGACCACATCCACTACGCTGTAATGGATGGCTACCTTTGCTTCAATATCTACAAGGGTTGGATGAAGAGCAACAGCCAAGTGTGTGGTTCAAGCAAAGAAGTATCGGCTAAGAGGAAGAGGGACAAGGACGAAGTCGAGGACGTGGACGAGGACTCCGAGTAAGGTGGCAGTGTTGTTGCTCATGGTGGTTCTAATGCAGTGTCTACTGGAATAGTTGCAAAGTTTAATTTCAGGTGTGCTTAATTTAATTTGAGGGGTGTGTTGTGCTGAGCCCCCAGCAGAACTATGTTATGTTTCTTCTCGTTACTTTAACTCTTCAGTACGTACATACTAGTATTTCTTACATTTCATCTTTTAGTTGGTATAGTACTACCACTCGTTTCTTCACATTATATACGTACAATATATATGGCCAACATCATATAGCCAGTAGTTTAGTTGTCAAAGAATTTCAGGGTGCTTAGTTTTGTCAAAGAATTCCAGGATGCTTAGAGGGTGCTTGGACCCAAGGGACTTATTTTAGTCTGACTAAAAATAGTCTCTTTAAGAGGCTAAAGTTCCAAGCACCCCTGACTAAAGAGGGGCTAAAACTAGTCTTGAGACTAAAAATTTTTAGTCAGGGGTACCCCTACTAAAATGTGGATTAGTCCTCTCTCTACTCATTTAACTCCTCTCCTTTAACACAGGCGAGTTCTAGATTGGAGGGTTTGGAGGATAATAAATGCTCATTAACTTGATTTTAGCCTTTTTAGTATTTGGATCCAAGCATGGGTGAGGCTAGCATGTTTTAGTCCCACTACTTTTAGTCATGGGACTAAAACGTATCCAAGCACCCTCTTAGTTTTATTTGAGGGGTGGGTTGTGCTGGACACCATTATTGTGACTAGCCTTTTTAATAGTACTATATGCATAATTTGGCGACGAGCGCTCTCTATATGTACCACCTTTTTTAAATTTCAAGTTTTGCTCCATGGCGCAATCCATCGATACTACTGCTGTACAAAAGTATACATTTTTTAAAAGGCTAGAGGGCGGGGCAGTCTAGCTTGGTCGGTTTCACGAGAGGCGAGGGCCTTTGTGATTTGACGGCTCATTACTGCTGGAAGGCGGGGCCTTGTCATTTGACTACTCGTATAAATGCGTCGACGACCTGATTGAGGAGGAGCAAAGAACCGTGCGGTATACTCAAGTTTTCCACTGGAGTAGTACTACGACGGAGGAGCACGAAACACGGCAGCCCAGTGCCATATGGCGATAAAAATGATCTAATTTGCTAGTCATCTCATTGTTAGCATTGTTCTATTCATTCCCTCAAAAAAACATTGTTCTATTCATGCCTCACAGAGAACGTGCCACGTGCGGTGAAACACCCGAAGCAAAAGATGAAACACAGGAGCAAAAGAAGAAGGAAGATTATCACCCCAAATGATCTAATTTGCCACGGAGTCGTAACTACTTCTTCATCGCCTCCACGACCTCCATCTCCTTGCGCGTCTCCTCCGCCATCATCATCATTGTGTCCATGACGCGGCATTTCTCGACACGAGCCTTCATCATCTGTTCCACGGCCATATTACGTACCTTGACAGCAGCCGGGTGCTCGATGCGGAGCTTCGCCAACTCTTCCTTCTGTTCCATGGCGAGGGCCTGCAACATCTTCATCAAGGAACTACTATTCTCATGCAGATTCTTCCAGTCGGCGTTCTTCTCCTTCAACAGGTCGATCTTGTGGCAGAGCTTCGCATTGTCCTCCCGAAGTCGCAGGATTTCGCTGGTCACCTTCTTCTCCGAGGCAATGCTCTTCTTCAGCAGCATCCCCAAGCCGGCGGTCAACTCCCCCTGCTGATTGAGCTCAGCGGGCATGTCGTCGAGGCTCTCCTTCAGCAACTCCATCAAGCCTTGGATGAGCTCCTTCTGCTTGAGCTGATCGAGCATGCCGTCGAGGGATAACGACTCCAGCTCCGCCTGCTCGGCATGTTTGCCTCCGCGGCTAGGGTGCTCTTGGGAGCCATCGCCTGCCCATGAGAGATCTTTCGAGGTCTTTGCGTGGCGGCGAGCCCTCTCTTTTTTCCGCAGCCTTGGTTGCTGCTCCCTTGTTACGAGTAGTTCTCGACCTAGAGCTCTGCTCACCGGCCATGGCAACGATGGACGAAGAAGAAGCACTTATGAGGAGGAAAGGTAGAGTGATTTTCGGTTAGGTAGTTCCCCTTTTTATAACCTAAGTACTAGCACTAGTACTAATACTTGCATAGTGGGAACACGTTCAGGTTTGGTACGTACTACTAGTAGGTGTGAGCAGGCTTTCGAATGTGATGGGAACAAGGTAAAGATTAGTTGATGGTTTTGGTTTCGAGGCCCGAAACGGCTCCCGATGAGTTTAGCGGAACATAAATTTCAAGTACTACACTGCTCAAATGCGTAAATATTATGTTATTGTCAAAAATTGGCACAAAATACGAAGGAGACCAATGGAAGTACTACTAGCAACCCACGATTTAACTACTCGCATGCGCGCAGTGGAGTAATAATGTCTTTCTTCCGCCCTCACGTCCACTCAATTTGCATGCACTGTATTAATTGACCATCAATGAAGTGAACGACTTTACACGCGTCAAATTATCACATGGGGTGGATCTTGGTACAAAATTGTGTCCGCCCGTGTACCCGCGTGTGCGTGCGAGGAATGAGTGCGTGCATGGCGTGCGCGCACATCTTCGCTTTGTGCATGTACCGCCAGTATGGCTCAGGGAGGACGAGTACATTCTTCTGGAACTAGCAGCACATCACTGTGATCAATCCACGCAAGGAGGTCGCGACAACGCCTACACATGTGCCACATGGCTTCATGAACTGTAAGAGAGACACTGTGTAGCATGCCATTGGTATTCTAATTTACGTGTTTTGCACATACTCGAAGTACTATTAAGGTACACGTGCATTGCACGCATCAGATTTTGCAACCAAATTATGAATAAATACCACACTATAGCATGTAAGCACTGAGTCATATATGCCTGATGTAGCCCTTCGTTTAATTCTTATAGTTCATCTCATTCCAAATCAATTAGTTTTTATAAAAAATCTAAGAATGCGCGAATAGGAAAAACATGGGATTATAGTGGAATGTCGTCTTGAATCCTACAGGAGTGTACGAGTGTTTGATTGTGCATAGAAAAAATGCAGAATTATTTCAAAGAGGTTTGAGTGGATGGGATGTTTCCTATGAAATCTAGTGCAAATGAATCATATGGAAAAATTCCTATGGTTTACAATCCTACGAATCAAACAACCAAGATAGGAAAAATTCCTAATGATTAGAATCCTCTAAAATTCCTTTAAGAATCCTTTGAATCAAAGAAGCCACTACAAGAAATATGTCAACTAGTGACCTTCTGTTAGTGACCCTGGAAGAAATGGTCATAGATCTATGACCATTTCAGACCAATTGGTCAAAAGCTGTTCGGGGGGCTCCAAACCCTAAACCATTGCGACCATTTTGGTCAAAAAGGTCGTAATTTCCTTACATGAAATAGTCATAAAGCAAACAGCGCTAGCCCGCTGCCTTATTTCTAGTTGTTAATGACCAATATAGATGGTCATTGCCTTGTAAATTGTGGTGGGTTGCTATGACTAAGCGCCACCTCATCAGTTTTGCCTATGTGTCATGTCCATGTGGCAGTTTTTGCCCTAGGTTGTGAAGCAACCTATATTTCTGTCATTCCCAAAATTCCCAAAAAAATCCCATAAATTCTTTGGGTCATATCTTCGTCAAATATGTAAAAACCTTACTTGTCTAGTTCAAAAATAATTCAAAAATATTCATTTTCCTATTCTGTTCAGAACAACAGTTTGTGAAGGAAGTACCACTTTGGCATGTCCAAATAGTATCCATTTTCTACAGTGATTCCTATGCCCAAATAACCATATTCCACCAAATGCTAGCTCAATCCATTCATTATTTTGAGCCGAGCTTCAACATTCGTAGTTATGTCCAGTGTGGTAGTTTGCAAAGCAAGTACCACCTAGGCTCCTCCTTTTGAGCTGAAAATTTGTGAAGACGGTCTTCTTAGTAACTGATCATCCTCAGCCAAAACTCACGCCCATTAGCCATGTAAATTTCCCGTACCTCTAATCAAACACTTGGCTGCTAATTCATGTTTGAGCATCGATCGGTCTCCTCGTGAGAATATTATGTTGTAATTTTCTTCCTAGCATGTACCTGGGGAGTGCCCAACCCACTAGACATGCCTAGGCTGCCCAGAACACATGGCAACGCCACGGTCACGCGGTGACCACGCGGCGGGCATGCGAGTTTACGCGCTCTAGAGTTGGGGGCCTCGGCCCCCGCCCAAACCTCGACGTATCGCCACAAAACCATGTATTTATGATTAAATAGGTACTTATGTAACTATAAATGATTTTTGGAAAAAATAAATAGTAAACTATGAGGCAGCTGCAGTTCAAATTTGACCCGCTTCCTACTGAATCGGCGAGAATTTGTCTTTTTCACCAGAGGTGGATAAAAACTTTTGACACCCAACCATTTTGTCAATTGTGGATTAAATATGGCCTAGTATTTTAGAAAAATGATTTGGTCCAATTTTGCAACAATTATTTGGGAGGTCCTTCACAAAAAAACCTCCTTTTGGGCACTCGAAAAATGGAAAATGGTTCTTTCATCCAAAGAAAAAGAAAACTTCCTTAGGCAACATTGTTTGCCATTCCGATATGCACCCGTGTGCACAATATGAGATCATTTGAACAAACTATGCCATGAATGTGGCTATAAGATTGATCATTTGGCTTGAAAGCCATTGATCTCCACACGTTATAGCTCGTTTCTGAGAGCACTTTTTTAAAATAATTGCCATATTACAAGTTTATTGTTTTTCCTGGGAACTTGGCCACATACAATGACACAATGCGAAGGTTTCCCAATTTTTTGAATTTCTTTGAATTTTTTATGCCTGTTTCAAAATGCGGTCAAAACAGTGGGAATGACCGTTCCTAGCTAGTGGTTGAATCTTGGAAAAATTATTGTGTTTTTTTGATTAAATAGATACTTATGTACCTAGAAATGATTTTTGAAAAAAATAAAGAGCAAACTATGAGGCACCTCCAGTTCAAATTTTACCCGCTTTCTACTGAATCGGCGAAAATTTGTCTTTTTCACGAGAGGTGGATTGAAACTTTTGACACCCAACCATTTTGTCAATTGTGCATTATATATGGCCTAATATTTCATAAAATTGATTTGGTCTAATTTTGCAACAAATACATGATAGGTCCTTCACAAAGAAAGTCATTTTGGGCACTCAAAAAATAGAAAATGAATTTTTCGTTCAAAGAAAATGAAAAAAAAATTAAGCAACATTGTTTTTATTCCAAGATGCAAACTTGTGCAAAATATAATCTCATTTGACCAAACTATTTCAAGATGCAAACTTATGCAAATATATTCTTTTTTTTAATTTCTCAGGTCACAAAATAGCTGACATGATTTTAACATGTTATTTTTAGTCAACTACGACCAATTTAGATGGTCATAACGTCATACTACATTATGATTGGTCCATAGACGTGTCACGTGGATCGTGCATCAAGCACCGTTGGATGCTCGCTGATCCAACGGCAGTCCTCGATCCTTCCACACCAACCCTAGCTCTATCCTCATGGTAATTTTTCATCCACCCCCCGCCTCTTTTCTTTCCCACCGAACCGCTCGAACCCCTCTCTCTTCCTCTCCCTACGCGGCCACTCTGCTCTCGCACCCAACCCTAGCTCCCGACGATGCGCCGCCGCCCACCATCTTCCCCCACCGTCTTCCTGCTTTGCCACCGCCCCTACCTTCTCCCCTTCGGTGCAGTACATCTGAAACGAATGAGCGCAGCACCTCCCGTGGTCGCCGCCCTCGTCTCCCTCGGCGTCGCGCTTCCCCACCGACGACCTCGATGCCCATCTCCCCCACCGGCGCCGCCCCCACCAACCTTCTCTCTCTCTCTTCCCTTGGTCGGCGCACGCTTGTGGAGGCAGATCCGCGACGCGCCACCTCTGCCCCATCAGCGGCGGCGGCTGCTCGTCAACAGCCGTGGTCCAGAAGCACAGCTTCGCCTGGCCGCGACGGATTTGCGCAAGGGCCGCGCTGGGCGAGGAGCCCCCATGCTCAGCTGCCACTTGGTTCGCTCCTCTTCTTTCGGCCGCCGGGAGAGGACCTCGTGACGGCGATGCTACCGGATCCGCGATGGAGGTGCTCGAGGTCGCGCGCAGCGACAGGAGGCCGAAATGTTTTGGTGAGTTTCCTTTGTTGTCTCCATGCCTAATTACAGGTCTTGCACACCGAATTCTTGTTTCGTGCTGCCAAATGATCCTGGCCGCGAATGATCCTTTTGCTATGGCATTCTTGTGCAACATCTTCTGGCAGATTGTATTGCCAAGGATTCAGGATGTTGTGGAGTACTAGTTTATAGTATGTAGTTCTTGTATGCTATCCTATTCCTACCAGCATGGAAGTGAAGTGTGTAGGATTGGTATTATGCCCCTATGTTATTTGTATTCCTCACAGGTTACACGCAGTCAGTCTTCCAAGGTCTGTCGTGCGTCCTGCTAGTGTTCACAGCCTTCCAAGTTCATGGGGGTCTTGTTTGTTTGTTCATGTGATGATTCTTCTACACATTTCATAGTTTCTTCTACATAGGTGCTACATTTTGGGTAAATGATGTGCAGATTCTGAGATAGGTTTGTTTCTGGGATTTTGCTGCTGGTGATGTACACATTATGCTTGCCATTTTTGCCTCTAGAGTCGGTAAACACTCTATAAACAACTGACAAGAACAGCAGATGTTCATGCCTCTAGTCAAAATGGAGCAAGTTGTGTATGTGTGCATCACTTTATGGTTCATTTTTGGATGATTGAATCTGGCTGGAGCAAACTCTCTCTGTGTATTGTATCATGTACACATCACTTTTGTTTCTCTAATTGTACAAGAGCACTCCCTCTGCACTCACTCATGTCACATAGATTAGCCTTGAATTTTAACACATTTGTTGTGTTATAATAAACTGCCTTCTATTTGCTGGGGATGTTTACATGTACCACATGAACCAGCTCTTGCTACTAAAGGTTCTATGCCCCCATTCCATCCTTCTGTTTAAATTTCTGAAATTTATATTCTGTAACTTGGATGGCTATGTTGCATTTGCAATTCTTGCTTTGTTAAATTTGAGGCTATGTTGCATTTGTAGTTCTTGCTTTGTTAAATCTAAGATTGATGACAATGGTATATAGAAAGCAAAAAAATTGTTGCCACATAATGATGTTATGGTACCCCCAGCAAGTTATATGCTTGAATCAATATGATTTTTCATGATTATAATTATCTTATATTATCGTGATGTTGGCAGGTATATGCGAGTCGACCGTCCGGTGGCAGTCCCTGTGGAACGGGCACTGGACTACTCCCTTGGCGAGGCGTACCTGTGTCGTGCGGGTTCTGATCATGTACAGCGGCACACTTTCTAGCGTCGACCTGAGCAAACGATGATGCAAGGCTGCTCCTTCTCCTACTGCATGTCTTCATTGACTTGATTCTTCGACATGGAGATATTTAAAGCCTTCACTTGTTCATTGTGTCATCTGCTGATTACTTCTATGTTTTTTGCAAAGCACGTAATGGTTTTGAGTAGTTGATCATGGCTTGATGGAACGTTCATGTCGTTAGCATGTATATATACACTATTATAGCAGCCAGATGCAATCCATTTTATTAAATGTGTTCTGGTTAGGATTTGGTCATGGCATGACTTTGTTGTTATATTTTCTATGAATCTAGTCACTACTTCTGGAGGCAAATTATCCTTACTCATATTGAGCTTTCCATCTACTTGAGGCAACTGCAGGATGGTAAAATTGTTGCTTTCTTTCTGCAGTCACGACCAAGAGAGAGAGAAAGCATAGGTTGCTCGGGTGCATGCTAGAGGCTAGAGCTGCAGGAGGTTCAGTTACATGCTCTTAGTTTTTTTCCTTCAATGCTATGTTGTGGTAGCCATGCTGTATGTTTCCAGGTTTTCTAACTATATGCAAAACTTTCTGTAGGCTCGGCGGGAGCATCCTGCTGCTTGGCGGTGGACGACAAGGGCTTCCTTGCACACGATTTGTCTTCTAAGATTTACGGCGCCAAGGTAATCTCACTCTCTCCGACCCTGGTTGTCTTGTGGGTATGGTTGCTGTAGATGGTGGTCATCTTGTTATACTGAGGGTGTTATGCTGGTGGTGGCTTGAAAGAAGGGCAGAAATGCTTAGCAATCTATTTCCTGTAGTATTTAACTGTTTACATTATGAAATGTGTGGACAGTAGGTATGATTCCCAGGTTATATGCTAATAATTGTACACCTTATCGTTGAGTTTGGTTTGTGTTTATAGAATGAAAAGGTTGGTTAATTAAGCCCTGCCTGTATCTTTTAGAGTTTACTTCATTGGTAGCATATTCAGCTGTATTAATTAATATTGTACATGTTGGAGAATTTAGACGATGATAACAAACTGTAACCATGAATACTCAAATAGAAACTTGAACAACCATCTGGTTTAATTTGGTGATGTTCCTCCATGCTAAGAGCTAATCTGCTGCACTGTTATTCAACTTACATCGACAATTTTAATTTCGCTAAAATCATGTTTTCTTTTCTATGTTTATCTCCCTGGACGACCACTACTACCTCCGTGCTTTTTTTCATTCTAGCCTATATTGGTGTTTGGCGATCCTGTTCTAATTAATGTGTATAGTTCAAGCCCTTGTTTCTGTCTAAATGTGTGCACAGAAGTTCTGTTACCTTCTGAAAAATTATTGGTGCATTTTTTTGTTTCTCAAAAACAAAATAGCTTGCTCATTTAAGCTGTGGCATCCCTACTGTTAGCTTTCATATTGTATCTCTATTTTCTTGTATGAGAGTATCTCATTTTAACTAGCTGGAGAACAAAAAGCATGGTACTAGCTCAGTTTGTGTTATTATTATAAATAACTATCATTTTCTTGAATGGTCTGTTCATAATATATTTGCCCCAGTTTTTCTGATTCTTCCCTACTGATTCATGTAACATGGCGACCGAGGAAGGCATGTTGCCGTTTTGTTTGTTCCCAGCCCGACTATGGTTGTCCAGCGAGTCCAGCATGTTGTTATTTGCCCCAGTTTTTCTGGTTCTTCTCTATTGATTCATGTAACAGTGCGAATGAGGAACCATTTTGTTTGTTCCCAGCCCGACTATGTCGTCCAACTATTTTGGCATGTTGTTCATGACGCGAGCGGGTGCCTAGTTTGTGGTTGCTATGGAAGGAGCTTGTAGAGCTTCTAAAGTACTGTATTACACTTGTAGTCGTTACTGTGATTTCCATTGTATTACATGATCTGGTTGCTCTTATTTGGAGTATCATGTGTGTTTTCTATCTCTGCCAATTTAAATAGTAGTTGAAATATAAAGGCTGAGCCTGATAGATGGGACCCAGTTACCAGAACCTGACAAATGGGACCCAGTTACCAGAACCTGACAACAGGGACCCACCTGACTAGTTGACCCATTTAAAAAAATAAAAATGAAACTCTTGAGATAAAAAGGCCATGGCCCAAAAATAAAAAGGTTGTAATGTTGGGCTTGGCCCATGAAGTCGATCAAAAATTAACAGAAAAATTTTATATTAAAAAGGCCGAATTGTTGGGCTCGGCCCATGTAAAACACCGAATCGGACCGGGCTGATTCTTGTGCCACATCAGCTTGCCACGCTAGATGCCTACGTGGCCTGGGGAGGTTGCTAGTGACAAAAAAAAACAGTAGGCATATTTTGGTCATAAACATCCACGACCTTCTCACAGAGAAGGCCGTTAATTTCAGTTTACGACCGCCAGCTTTTGACCTTCTGTTTTTGGTCAAAAAAGGTCGCAAATGAAAAACAATGACCTTTCAGTGACCAATAGTCAAGGTCACAAGTTGACATATTTGTTGTAGTGAGCCCTTAATCTATTTTATGATTCATGGAATTGTGCGTTGTAAAGCATAAAGTAAAAACAAATAATGGCAATTCAACTAGAAAAAAGTTTGGGCAGTTATGATACGAAGACTCTAGAACAAAAGAGAACCACTGTTGTGTTGAGGTTTGTGCATTATGCTTAAGTTCAACCATGGAGTCTGCTAGATTGTACATGTGGCAAAATCCGGTGGGGGCTAGAAGATGGTGCGAGGGGCCGAGTGGAGGGAGACTATAAAGGAATGCACAAGTGCGAGATCAATATTTAGAGAGAGGGGGCGAACACGTGCGCTGATGCGCGCAGTGGCGGAGCCATGAAAAATCAATGAGCTAGGGGGGCAAGCATTGCTAATCCTTTACGAGGAGGGTCAATTCATGAACTTAAACCATTTTTAGCAGCAATTGTCTAATGATCACATTCATATTAGCCTTGATATATAGTGATGTTAGGGGGGAGGGGGAAGGGCCCTTACTGCCCCCTGTCTTCGCCATTGTGCACGCGTCTGAGAGATGAAGCGGAAGGCATGGATGATGAGAGGGGGGCGTTGGATACATAATTAATGTGGGTGTATTAGCTATATATGTTAATCCTATATAGAGAGGTATAGATTGATCGATGTGGACGTGGGAAAGAGGGTGAGACCTCACTAGATATATCGATTGATCGGTTTGTGTGGAAAACTATGAAAGACCTAGCTATATACACACATACATAGAGGAACATCGATCGTTGCGCATGCACGCGTGAGAGATAAAGAATGCCCGATATGATGGAGAGGGGTGTGTGTGTTGGTCTATGCCTTCATGGGAGACCGACCTGAAGAAAAAGATTGCATGCATGCGATGGATAATGCCAACTGGTAGTGTGTGTGCATGCATGCACGAGAGAAAGTTAGTGGTACAATTATAAAGAGAAGACTACTGTGTGGGTGTAAAAGAATAGCTGAATAGGTGAGGTCACAATCAATGTAAAGTTGAATTCAAATATTTGAATAAGAGATTCTGATGTTTGAAACCCATGCATGCATGAATATAACAGAGATCTACGCGGTGTAGTTTGGAAACGAGCATGTTGTAATGTATACACATTGAAGAAGGTCAGACTGATTTGAATTTGAGATGCCGATGGCAGACATCATCTGGCCACGTCGCATCCGTGCATGGACACACTATTCTAATTGGAGATGATGGGCGGATTTTGCATCACTTATCTATATCTATACCCCTATATATATATTATATTTTATATTTTTTTTATTGTGTGCGGGTAACTTTAACTTTGAAAGATGGTCGTTGGATGAGGCGAATCTGATGGTCCAAAGATGGCAAATTTGAGCACTACTAGCCGTTGGATATCATCTAGATTTCACCAGATTTCGCCACATGTATAATCTAGAAGACTCCATGGTTGAACTTAAGCATAATGCACAAACATCAAAACACAAGCACTTCTTATTTGTTCTAGAATCTTCCATATCAGAATTGCCCAAATGTTTTTCTACATGATTTTCCATTATTTGTTTTTACTTTATGTCTTACGACGCACAATTCCATGAATCTTAAAATAGATTAGCTTTCTTATAAAAACTAGATGATTTTGAATGAAATGAGCTATAAGAATTAAACGAACATCTACATCATGCATATATGACTCAAAGCTCGCATGCTATAATGTGGTATTTATTCATAATTTGGTTGCCAAATCTCATGCGTGCAATGCACGTGTACCTTACTCTAGTCTAAATGGTGTTTGTGTGTGTGTTGTGCGTGTTGAGGTGCAAATTGTCTTTTTTTGTGTACACATTAAGCTTGTTCTTCTGAAATTTCAAGCCGCGCCTTGTTATGCCGAAAATTCAAGCTAGCGTCTCTGTCTATCATGCTGCGAAACTCCCGCCTCTTCAACCTGCGCCTTGTTAGCCCGAAATATTTAAGATATATCTTTGTCTCGTTGTGCTCCGACAACTCCCTCCATCTCAACCCGCGCCTTGCTATTCCGAACTTACAACACGCGCGAAAACTCCCACCTCCTGTGAAATCCCGACACGCGAAATGCCCGTGGTACCCCTGAACCGAAAGAACCGCCTCAAATCGGTGGGGGTACTTTCGTAACTTACCCCACATTTCGGACAAGCGCGTCTCAAAGCCATGGTTCCCCACTGCCATCCCATCCGCCCACCCAGTTGTACACTGAGGTCGCGACGAAACCCCACACCCTGCTCCGTCCGCCACCCAGCCGGAGCCTCTTCCCCGACGACGTCGTCCACAGCAACACCTCGACGTCCCTCATCCACCGTACCGGATGAGGATCCGTCGTCGATCTCATCATCCCGCCGGTTCAGCCACCCCGTCCTCCACCTCCAAGGAGCTGCCCCGGCGTTCCCCTCGTCTTTCGCGCCACCTCCATTCCCACACCGCCGTCTTCACCTGCACCACCGGAAGAGCAATATCATCACTGTTTCCTCGGATGAAGCTGCGGCTAATTGGCGCCACCAAAGAGGTTGTACACTAATCGCCGCATTTTCTTCTTGATTCGATCTCACGGTGCTGTCGACGCTCGGTCCCGAGCCGACACGGCGCGGCTCCATCCACGGCGGCGTCGCCGGCCACTTCCACCACGGTGTCGCTCCCTCGGCGGCGACGTCCACATCAGTAAGACCTGCTGCTGCTTTAGCTCTCGCTCACGCTGTTGCTCTGCTCTTGCTCTCGGTCCCCTGTCTGGTCTGCTCTTACTATTGCTCTTGCTCGCGCTGCTGCTCTCGCTCTTGCTCTTGCCTGCGATGCTGCTCCGATTTAGCTACACTTCACTCCGATGCCACTAGGGTGAAGGAAGAACCAGCCGCAGCGGGGAGGGGGGCTCGCGGAGAGGTACCCCACTATCTTTCTTAGGGTTCAGGATGGGGCGGTGGCGGGGCGTTGGCGGGGCGGTGGCATGGGGATCACCGGAGAAAAAGCTCGGCACGGGGGGGCTAGAGGGATGGCCGGGGCGGCAGCGGACCGGCGGTGGGGAGTGTTTTCGGGGCGGGCGGGGGGGCGCACCGCCGGCCGCGGGCGGCGGGGGGCTACTGTTTGGCTGGCTCTGGGGGTGGAGGTTGAAGATGAACCGCAGGCCCTTGATTTCGTATCCAACGGCTGCAAAATCGATTGACCAGAGATGAAAAAGTCAGTCGACCGACGTGTAGCCTCACCTTGCTAGTGAGTTCAGTTTCAACAGCAAAATTCAGTTTCGACAGCAAAATTCAGTTTCGATAGTTAAGTTCAGTTTCGACAGTTAAGTTCAGTTTCGACAGTTAAATTCAGTTTCAATAGTTAAGTTTAGAGATGAGCGGCTGGTGTATTTTACATCTAGCTCTTTGTAGTTATGTATTTTATGTCATGTATTGGAGATGCTATTAGAATTCCACTCAGGTTAACGTTGTTCGTTGTCTCTCTTGTCCTGCTTCAGCCTCGACGTCGTACAACTCACCGGAGCTGCTCCAACGATGAAACCCTCCATCACAGCGGAGCAGTACCTCGGGCTCCATCTCCAGACGCCTAAGATCTTCTTCCCCTCCTCCGACAGCCAAGTCAGCCGGAGCATCCTCACCGGCCAACCCAATCACGCTGAGATCGACATGGCTTCGCCAAAGAGGTTGTACACTTGTTGCATCTCTTTTTTACTCTACATGTTATATATATTGTCCACTGAGCACTCGTAGTAACGGGAAATACGATTATTTTATCCTACTATATGACAAGCAGTGAGGTACCAGGCAACTTAGCTATCCGTGATGCTCTTGAACGCCATCATTATTTATCTCTGCGCGTTTGAGCTGTGCCTTTGTCGATGGGCCTGGGAGTTGAGCTAGTATGGCAGTGGCCTGGGTCCAAAGTAACAGAAGTAGCACAAAAACATTTTTTAGTGTAGGATTTTCCTTGCTCAAGCCTGCCTACTAGAATCGCCAGTGCTTGAAAGGAAAAGTGAATGAAAAACATCGGAATTCGAAAGTTTCCTGTGGTACTACTTTTCATGAATTTGGTGCAAAGGAATGGAGCAAAGGAAAACTGTAGGATTTGTTCCTTTAGTGTCTCCTTGAAAGAAAAACCGTAGGAATTCTAATTTCCACTTCTCCTCCTTTTCATATTCCTATTCATCAAGCACAAGACTAAGAGATAGTAGCATAATAGCATTATAACCGTACATTTTCTTGTGGTTTGACTTAATCTCACCATGCTTTTTTGCATCCTGTGATCTTCCAATTGTTGTGAATCAAACACCTAGATTGGCAGAAATCCTGTGTTTTTAAATTCTCTGTTTTGCACGTGCATTCCTATCCTATTCCTATCTATTTCCTATCCCTGCATTGTTAGAATCCTCGAATTCAAACAAGCCCTTACTCAATTACTTCTGTTACAGATATGTGTCAAAGAAAACCTTGTGTGTTTTGTCCTGTTCCTACGGCGCTGTGTTCCACCCCAGCTCAGCTGCTCCAACAACAGAAGGGTTCACCACAGCAGGGATCCGCTCTCCAGACTGTCTTTCGCCGCCTCAGATCTTCTTCCCCGCCGCCGGCAGCCACAGCAACTGCATTACCATCATCAACTGAGCAGATGACCTTGAGGACTACACGGGTCCGCAAGAGAGGTCGCACTCTTCCGTGTCTACTTACGTTATGCGTCGCTTAATATGATGACATGCTACATTATCGTCGTGTTCACCTATTAGACTCCGAGTCAGGTCCAAACTAATGCTGAAACTTGAGTTTTTAAATGGTTGTGGGGTACATATTGGGGCAGCAATCAGTACTATCTGTCTACTATCTGGTTAATCTCCGGTGTCTACTATGAGTTTCATGTTGGGTGCAAACAAACATTAAAGGAGCCATTATCTGTATTTTCTAACTAAAGCTATTATCTACCTGCTATCATTGGTTTTGGGTCTATCCACAGTTTGTTACCATCACTCTGGATTTGTGCATGCACTCCTTACATAATCTCACTATGTTTTATTCCTATGCATGCCAGTTATTGTACACAATGGAACTGATCATGTAGAGCAAAAGAGACGAGCCTTGCGTGGCAACAAAATTTCATGCAGACGTCGTTCCATGGTGGGCGCAAAGGCAGCCCCCCCTCCACCCATTTCGGATCGTAATCAAGAGGAAGATAACTATTATGAGGGGGATTCAGAAGGAGAAGACCACTCCTATTTACCCCATGAGGTATTCACTCTAACTTGGCATGCTGATGTTGGTAATATCATGCATATGGTGCCTTGCGTTGCTTACTATATACATTAAAGATGTCATCTTCTTAGTTTAGACATGCTTTGTGTCAATGCCATATGTTTAGTTTCTTTATCGTATATGTGAATCATGCAATGCCATCTTGTCTAGCCAGGCATCATATATGTGAATTTTGCAATGCCACCCTGGTTAGCCAGTCATCTTATATGTGAATTATATCATGCCATCAATTTTTTATTACGTCTTAAATTTGTCAATAATTTTAGTACATTCAATTACTCTTCTTGTGCATCAGCCATTTGGCACGGTCATGGAAAAATCTGGAGTGGAAACAAGGTCTTTAGAGAAGACAACGCTATCTGACGAAGCGCGTGTCTTGCTGGTTACCAATAGCTCCTCAGAGGAGGATTCAGAGACAGATGACCAGTCATATCCCCCCCCCCCCGAGGTGCATGCCCTAACTTGGCAGGGTTATGTTTCTCATATCGTGTGTATGGTATCTTGCATTGCTATGTCATTTGCTTAGTTTAGACATGCTTTGTGTGAATGCCACTTGTTTAGTGTCTAATTACCATATATGTGAATTATGCAATGCCATCTTGTTGCAAGACATTATATATGTGAATTATGCAATGTTATCTTGTTGCAAGGCATTATGTATGTGAATTATGCAATGCCATGCAGTTTAGGCAAGCGTCATATATGTGAATTATATCATGCCGTCCTTTTTTGTATTTCTCATTGCTTTTGTCGACAATGTTTGTATATTCAACTGCTCTTCCTATGCATCAGCCATTTGAATTGGTGATGGAGAAAACTAGAGTGAAAACAAGGTCTTCAGAGCAGACAATGCTACCTGCTGAAGCAGATATCTTGCTAGTTACAGATAGCTCTTCAGAGGAGGATTCAGAGGCAGATGACCAGTCCTATTATCCCCCTGAGGTGTATGCTCAAACTTGGCAGGGTTATATTACTCATATAATGCATATGTTGTATTGCAATGCTTAGTTTTTGCATCATATACACAATATTGAATGCCATCTCCTTAGTTGACACATCATATATGCGATTGCCCTCTGCTCACTTCCTTAGTATATAAATCATATATTTGAATTATGTCATGCCATAATGTTTACATAGATAGCATGTATCAGAATTATGGCATGCCAACCCATTTTCTAAAGACATAATATAGCTATATCATCTCATCCTGTTTACATAGTCATCATATTTAAATTATGTCATTCTATCCGTGAATTATATCATGCCATCATGTTTCCATCGACGGCATGTTTGTGATTTATGGCATGCCAACCACTTTAATAGACACATCGTATAGTTATATCATGTCATCTTGTTTACATAGTCATCATATTTTGAAGTATGTCATTCTATCATGTTTAGTTAGCCATCATACATGTGAAATTGTGTCATGCTATCCTGTTTAATTAGCCATCATATATGTGAAATTATGTCCTGCTATTTTGTTTGCTTAGACAACATAAATGTGAATTATTTCATGCCCTATTTTCTTCCCTACTATCCATTGCACCTGTCTATCTTACAATGTCTGTACATTCAATTACTTTTCTTGTTTATCGGCCATTTCAATTGGAGGGAGTGATGGCAGTATCTGTGGGAGTAAAACACGGTCTTCAGAAAAGATCGTGCTACCTGTCGATGCAGATAGAACCACGGTTGTACTTGCCCAAGAACCATCCCCACCACACATAAGCCACACTCATGCAGATTGTACCCCTACCCAGTTGGACAGAGAACCAGCTACACCCCTTCTAACCCCAACCCCAGCAGATAGACACCCAGTTCCCGTTGACACGGCACCGTCTCCACCACAGAGCACCCAAACACGAGCAGTTAGTAAGGCAACTGCAGTGCCCAAATCACGAGGACCACCACTCCGAACCCGAAGTCAACGCTTAAAGCAGAAGAAGAATTGTTCTCAGGTCAGGTTCCGTAGCTATGGTTCATACTACTTTGCTCTTGCATCACTGCATTTACTGATACCAACTAATTTCAAATTTGAAGGATGCAATTGAAACTCCAATGGTGCAACAGGTATGTTTTAAACCTGTTTCTTCAACGTGTTTGGCTGTTTGCTGTTGTAACTTGCTCTATGTTGATTTCAGTTTCAATGGAATAAACAGTTATGTTCTCATGCCATGCACATTACAAGTGTTGTTATTGTTGTGTAGTTTCCCATACTTATATTCTGTCTATGCTGCTTTGTCTTAAACAGATATGATTCGAACTGTATCTATCTTGATTTGGCAACATAAACTAGAATTATATAGACCATACAGTGACCATACTACATAGATATATGTTTGTTTCATGATGTTATCCTGTCCACCTTACTACTGAACTGGTTTACCAAAATGAGTTTCATATACTACATTGTAAACCTGAGATGTGTTTGTTTGTTTCTCTTTTAGAATGCGGATAAAATATTGGAGAACAGTACCCTGTTATGCAATGGTAAAGGAAGTAATGCAGATAAGGTTCAAGATAGTGAGACATCCCTGTTGGTCTCCAAGAAAGCTGATAAAAACTATATTGAAGACACTAAGACAACCCAAAGTCCCGTCTTGATGTAGTGTTCGAGTTACTGGCTACCACTGCTGGCACCAGCTCTTCGAACTCATTGCCTGAATCAGTTCGGCTTCTTGACTCTCAACTTCAAGTTGAAAGACATCGATTAGATGTTATGAGACAGGAAGCCGAAGGACTGAGCAAGTCCCTGCAGAATTCAGATGCATACTTTCTAGTGCAACAGCAAGCGCTGGAGGACTTAAGCGCCAAACAAGAGAAAGTTAATAAGCTTGCTAAGCATCTTGCCAGCATTATGGGTACCCAGGATATTGTTTCTTGAGCTCTTCTGAAGTGGTTTCAGTTCTGGACTTGTTTTGCTGCGGCGTTTATATGCTGCTGTGTTCCCTATATTTGCACCGGTGGCGAACTTTGATGCCCAGTGGATGTAATATGTGTAATAGCCGTGATAGCCTAGTGTAAGTTGCTTGCTTATTTATTTCCTTGTTGCCTTGTTTATTTGTTTGCTTGTAGACAGTGCAGTTCTTTTTCTGCGGTTTGCTAATGGCTGCAATAACCTATTTTTTAAAACTAGGCCACAATAACCATGGGCTAATATTTACTTTAGTGACACTAGGCCTCCTACGGGCCATAGAAACAGTGGGCCTTCTACAAGCCATATAAACAGTGGGCCTTCTATGGGTCATAGAAACAGTGGGCCTTCTATGGGCCATAGAAACATTGGGCCTTCTACGGGCCGTATCATCAATGGGCCTTCTACGGGCCGTATCATCAATGGGCCTTATACGGGCCGTATGATCGATTAGCCAAACATGGGCCAAACAGACCGCATTCTGGCCGTAAACGGGCTAGAGTTGGAATCGTCCATTCATGGGCCGACCATAACGGGCCATCGTTAATAGGCCGTATTTGATGACGCTATGAAAACGGCCCAACGTATTAACGGACCACAAACGGGCCGACTGTAACCACGGGCTGAATTTGGCCCACAAGCAAAAAATGACAGTAACGGGTCGTAAGTAAACGAATGCTGGAAATGAGCCCAAGAATAAATGGGCTCTGAGAAGGCCGAAAGATAGCATGGGCTGGAGACGGCCCAATGGAATAACGGGCCATTAATGGGTATAAAGTGATACACTGTTCAT